>NC_057813.1:449325560-449336955 GCF_018294505.1 Triticum aestivum
GTATACTCTTTTTTACGTACAAATATGTATGTATTTCACAAATATAACAAAAACTATGGGCCCATATACAATTTTTTCATGTATCTTGCTTTAAAATTTCTTAAATATAGTATATGAATATATTTAAAATGATATAATACTATATATAGTACCACATGATAGTATATGAGACATATGGAGTAACTACCACTGGGTGGTAGGATGGATTTTTCATATATATATATATATATATATATATATATATATATATATATATATATATATATATATTCGTTGTTGTTTGACTTGATTATACCAGTTCTAGGTAGCTATTTTGTACACTGTAGGATCAAATACCTAAGATGTGTGTGTTAATTTTGTGAAGGTTTCATTTACATATAGTTATCTGCCCTTCCCTCCTTTGTCTCTGTAGCTGAACCAACAACGGAAAAGAATATTTTTCTCTGGTTAGGCTGAGAAGGATTGACGATCACAGGGATCACTAGCCCAGGTAGTCGCATCAGATTACGCCTGAAGCTGCAAAGAACTCAAACGAGGAAAGAAGAGGCGGCGAGAGGAGGTTCCATGAAGGTATCGTAGAACCCGAAGGAGGTGGAAGTAGTGAAGCTGAGTAGGAGCTGAAACGAATGACTCAAAATGTGGACATCATGAGAGATGTTAGGACGAGTGATGCCGAGGTAGACAACACACCCAACAAGGTGACAATATCGCTTGGGGTCCACGAAGGTGAATGCCCAACTCCATTGTAGTATCAATCGTGCATTGATAAGAAAGACAAGCACGAGCAAGGAGAGCCTGAGTATACTTTTCCTGTTGGGTAACGTTGCATGGGAAACAAAAAATTTCCTACGCTCACCAAGATCGAATCTAGGAGATGACCACCTAAGAGAGGAGAGATTGGATCTACATACCCTTGTAGATCGCTAAGCGGAAGCGTTAAGAAACGCGGTTGATGTAGTCGAACGACTTCGCGATTCAATCACGATCCGTCCCGCGAACTCTGATCCAAGTACCGAATGGACGACACCTTTGGAGCATACCTCTCAACACGGGCATGAGCCTGAAATACCAATTTCAACTCTTGGAATATCTCATATGTTCCATGGCGTTCAAAACGCCTTTGGAGCCCCGATTCTAAGCCGTAAAGCATGGCGCACTAAACTATCAAGTAGTCATCAGAACGTGTCTGCTAGATGTTCACAACATCCATAGACGACGCTAGAGGGGTTGGCACACCGAGCGTTGCATCAAGGACATAAGCCTTCTGTGCAGCAGTGAGGTCAATCCTCAAACTATGGCCCTGTTCTGCATAATTGCTTACAGTATATTTTAAATTACACTTTCTCTAGGAACGTATTTAAAAACAAGGAGCTATAGCGCGAGCTTTTGATCTACAACATACTTTGCAAAGACAACTTAGACTATTGTTCATGATAATGAGTTCAATTAATCATATTACTTAAGAACTCCCACTCAAATTGACATCCCTCCGGTCACCCGAGTGTAACATGATCCAAATTCACCAACCCAAGTCCGATCATCACGTGAGATGAGGTGGTTTCAATGGTGAACATCTCCATGTTGATCATATCTACTATATGACTCATGATCGACCTTTCGGTCTCTTGAGTTCTGAGGCCATGTCTGTACATGCTGGGCTCGTCAAGTTTAACCCAAGTGTTCCGCATGTGCAAAACTGGCTTGCACCCGTTGTATGTGAACGTAGAGTCTATCACACGCGATCATCACGTGGTGCTTCGAAACGACGAACTTTCGCAACGGTGCACACTTGGGGAGAACACAATTTTATCTTGAAATTTTAGTGAGGCCTTATAATGCTACCGTCGTCCTAAGCTAAATAAGATGCATAAAAGGATTAACATCACATGCAAATCATAAGCGACATGGTATGACCATCAACTTGTGCTTTTGATCTCCAACTCCAAAGCACCGACATGATCTCCATTGTCACCGGCATGATACCATGATCTCCATCATCGTGCCGCCATCGGTGTTGTCACGCCAACCATGCTTGTACTACTATTTCTACCACTTAGCGATAAAGTAAAGCATCACATAGCGCTTAATGATTGACACACATGTCATACAATAATTAAAGACAACCCTATGGCTCTTGCCGATTGCCGTATGCATCGACATGCAAGTCGATATAAACTATTACAAACATGATCATCTCATACATCGAATATATCTCATCATGTCTTTGGCCATATCATATCACAACATACCCTGCAAAAACAAGTTAGACGTCCTCTAATTGTTATTGCATGTTTTACATGGCTGCTATGGGTATCTAGCAAGAACGATTCTTACCTACGCAAAGCCACAATGCTGATATGCAAGTTGCTAATTAACCTTCTACAAGGACCGCCATTGTCGAATCCGATTCAAGTAAGGTGGGAGAGACAGACACCCGCCAACCATCTTTATGCAACAAAGTCACATGTCAGTCATGGAACCGATCTCATGTACGTGGACATGTAAAGTTGGTCCGGGCCGCTTCATCCCACAATACGGCCGAATCAAGAAAAGATCAAGGAATGAAGCAATCTGAATATCAACGCCCACAAACTCCTTTGTGTTCTACTCGTGATGTCATCTACGCATAGACCTAGCTCATGATGCCATTGTTGGGTAACGTTGCATGGGAAACAAAATATTTCCTAGGCTCACCAAGATTGAATCTAGGAGATGACCATCTAAGAGAGGAGAGATTGGATCTACATACCCTTGTAGATTGCTAAGTGGAAGCGTTAAGAAACACGGTTGATGTAGTCGAACGTCTTCGCGATCCAATCATGATCCGTCCCGCGAACTCTGATTCAAGTGCCGAACGTACGGCACCTCCGCGTTCAACACACGTACAACTTGATGGCACCTTCACCTCCTCGATCCAGCGAGCGATGGTGAAGTAGTAGCTCGAGTCCTCCGGTAGCACGACGGTGTGGTGGTGGTGGTGGCGGAATCTCAGCAGAGCTTCGCTAAGCGCCACAGAGAGGAAGAGGGATGCGAGGGGGAGGAGAGGCAGCGCCGTGGCGTAGAGATGTGTTCAAGGGTGCGGCTGCCCTCTCTCTACCTCTATATATATAGGGGAAGGGAGGAGGGGGTGGCGCCCCTAGGGTTTCCCCTAGGGGGGGGGGGCGGCCAGGGCAGATGGGATCTCCCCTAGGGAAACCCTAGGGTGACTTGCCCCCCAAGCCAGGTGGAGGGAAGCCTAGAGGGGGCGCCCCACCTCTCCTGATAACGTGAGATGGGGTGAGGGGGGTGCTTGGCCCCTTAGTGGCTGGTGTGCCCCCTCCTCTAGGCCCATGAGGCCCCCAACACTTGCCGGGGCCTCCCGAAACCCCTTTCGGTCATGCTGGTCATCACCCAGTACCCCCGGAACAATTCTGGACTCCAATACCCTTCGTCCAATATATCAATATTCACCTCTGTACCATTCTGAAGTTCCTCGTCATGTCTGGGATCTCATCTGGGACTCCGAACAACCTTCAGTAACCGCCATAATGACTCAATTATACTTATATCGTCACCAAAAGTTAAGTGTGTAGACCCTGCGGGTTCGAGAACTATGCAGACATGACCGAGACACCTCTATGGTCAATAACCAATAGAGGGACCTGGATGCCCATATTTGTTCCTACATATTCTATGAAGATCTTATCGGTCAAACCTCAATGTCAAGGATTCAGCTAATCCCGTATGCTGTTCCCTTTGTCTATCGTATGTTACTTGCCCAAGATTCGATCGTCGGTATCCCCATACCTAGTTCAATCTCGTTACTGGCAAGTCTCTTTACTCGTTCCGTAATACACGATCCCATGGCTAACCCATTAGTCACATTGCTTGCAAGCTTACTATGATGTTGTATTACCGAGTGGGCCCTAAGATACCTGTCCATCATACGGAGTGACAAATCCCAGTCTTGATCCATGCCAACTAAACAGACACCCTCAGAGATACCTGTAGAGCACCTTTATAGTCATCCAGTTATGTTGCGGCGTTTGGTACACACAAGGCACTCCTCCGGCGTCACTGAGTTGCATGATCTCATGGTCATAGGAACATATACTTCACATGCAGAAAACAATAGCAATAAACTTTACACGATCATATGCTACGTTCATAACTTGGGTCTTGTCCATCACGTCATTCTCCTAATGATGTGATCCCGTTATCAAATGACAACTCATGTCCATGGCTAGGAAACCATAGCCATCTTTGATCAACGAGCTAGTCCCGTAGAGGCTTACTAGGGACACGTTGTTGTCTATGTATCCACACATATATCTGAGTTTCCGATCAATACAATTCTAGCATGGATAATAAACAATTATCATTAACAAGGAAATATGATAATAACCAATTTATTATTACCTCTAGGGCATATTTCCAACAGTCTCCCACTTGCACTAGAGTCAATAATCTAGTTCACATTGCCATGTGATTAACACTCATAGTTCACATCATGTGACTAACACCCAAAAGAGTTTACTAGAGTCAATAATATAGTTCACATCACCATGTGATTAACACTCAATGAGTTCTAGGGTTTGATCATGTTATGCTTGTGAGAGAGGTTTTAGTCAACGGGTCTGCAACATTCAGATCCGTGTGTACTTCGCAAATCTCTATGCCATATTGTAGATGTTGCTTCCACGCTCCACTTGGAGCTATTCCAAATGGCTGCTCCATTATACGTATCCAGTTTGCTACTCAGAGTCATTCAGATTGGTGTTAAAGCTTGCATCGACGTAACCCTTTACGGCGAACTCTTTATCACCTCCATAACCGAGAAACATATTCTTATTCCTCTAAGGATAATTTTGACCGCTGTTCAGTGATCAACTCCTGGGTCACTCTTGTGCCCCCTTGCCAGACACGTGGCAAGGCACACATCAGGTGCGGTACACATCATGACATATGGTATAGAGCCTATGGCTAAGGCATAGGGGACGACCTTTGTCCTTTCTCTTTCTTCTGCCGTGGTCGATCTTTGAGTCTTACTCAACTTCACACCTTACAACTCAAGCAAGAACTCCTTCTTTGACTGATCCATTTTGAACTCCTTCAAATCATGTCAAGGTATGTGCTCCGTGAAAGTCTTATCAGACGTCTTGATCTACCTCTATAGATCTTGTTGCCCAATATGTAAGCAGCTTTACCAGGTCTTCCTTTGAAAAACTCCTTTCAAACAACCCTTTATGCTTTCAAGAAAATCTACATCATTTCCGATCAACAATATGTCATCCACATATACTTATCAGAAATTTGTAGCGCTTCCACTCACTTTCTTGTAAATACAAGTTTCTTGCAAACTTTGTATGAACTCAAAAGCTTTGATCACCTCATCAAAGCATATGTTCCAACTCCGAGATGATTGCTCTAGTCCATAGAATGATCGCTGGAGCTTGCATACCTTTTAGCATCCTTAGGATCGACAAAACATTCTGGTTGTATCACCTACAATGTTTCCTCACGGAAATCGTCAAGGAAACTTTGTTTTGACTTCCATCTGCCAGATTTCGTAATTGAAAATGTAGCAACTGCTAACATAATTCCAACAGACTTTAGCATCGCTATGAGTGAGAAAGTCTCATCATAGTCAACTCCTTGAAATTTTCAGAAACTTATTTGCGACAAGTCGAGCTTCACAAATGGTGACATTACCATCAATGTGTGTCTTCTTCTTAAAGATCCATTTATTCTCAATAGCTTGTTGATCATCGGAAAAGTCCACCAAAGTCCACACTTTGTTCTCATACATGGATCCTATATCGGATTTCATGGCTCCTAGCAATTTGTTGGAATCCGTGCCCACCATCGCTTCTCCATAGCTCGCAGGTTCACCGTTGTATAACAACATGACCTCTAAGACAGGGTTACCGTACCGCTCAGAAGCTGTATGTACCCTTGTCCACCTACGAGGTTCGACAGTAACTTGATCCGAAGATCCATGATCATCATCATTAGCTTCCTCTTCAACTGATGTAGGTGCCACAGAAACATCTTTCTGTGTTGCTCTACTCTCTGGTTGAAGTAAAGGTTCAACAACCTCATCAAGTTCTATCTTCCTCCCACTCAATTATTTTGAGAGAAACTCTTTCTCGAGAAAGGATCCGTTCTTAGCGACAAACACTTTACCATCAGATCTAAGATAGGAGGTATACCCAACTGTCTCTTTTGGGTATCCTATGAAGACACATTTGTCCACTTTGGGTTTGAGCTTTTCCGGCTGAAGCCTTTTGACATAAGCATCACAACCCCAGACCTTAAGAAACGACAACTTAGGTTTCTTGCCAAACCATAGTTCATACGGTGTCGTGTCTACGGACTTAGATGGTGCCCTATTTAAAGTGAATGCAACTGTCTCTAACGCATAACCCCAAAACAATAGTGGCAGATCGGCAAGAGACATCATAGAATGCACCATATCCAATAAGGTACGATTACGACGTTCGGACACACCATTACACTGTGGTGTTCCAGGTGGCGTCAACTGTGAAACAATTCCACATTGTCTTAAGTGATTGCCAAACTCATAACTCAGATATTCTCCCCCTTGATCGGAATTTAATCTTCTTGTTATGATGATTCTCAACTTCACTCTGAAATTGCTTGAACTTTTCAAACATTTCAGACTTATGCTTCATTAAGTAAATATACCCATATCTACTCAAGTCATCGGTGCAGGTGAGAAAATAATGATATCCACCGCACGCGTCAACACACATCGGACCGCACACATCAGCATGTATGATTTCTAACAAGTCACTAGCCCGTTTCATTGTTCTAGAAAACGTGGTTTTAGTCATCTTGCCAATGAGGCATGGTTTGCATGTGTCGAGTGATTCAAAATCAAGTGACTCCAAAAGTCCATCAACATGGAGGTTGTTCATGCGCTTCACACCAATATGACCTAAGCAGCAGTGCCACAAGAAAGTGGTACTATCTTTATCAACTCTACATCTTTTGGCATCAATGTTATGAACATGTGTATCACTACAATCGAGATTCAATGAACCTTTCACATTGGGTGCATGACCATAGAAGGTATTATCCATTTAAACAGAATAACCATTATTCTTTCACTTAAATGAATAACTGTATTGCAATAAACACGATGTAATCATGTTCATGCTCAATGCAGTCACCAAATAACATTTATCTAGGTTCAACACTAATCTCGAAGGTAGAGAATAACATTTATCTAGGTTCAACACTAATCTTGAAGGTAGAGGGAGTGTGCGATGGTAATCACATCAACCTTGGAAACACTTCCAACACACATCATCACCTCGCCCGACCCTTAGCTAGTCTCCGTTTATTCCATAGCTTTTGTTTCGAGTTACCAATGTTAGCAACTGAACTGGTATCTAATACCCAGGTGCTACTAGGAGTACTAGTAAGGTACACATCAATAACACATATATCAAATATACTTTTGTTGAAGTTGCCAGCCTTCTTATCTACCAAGTATTTGGGGTAGTTCCGCTACCAGCGACCATTCCCCTTACAATAGAAGCACTTAGTCTCGGGTTTGGGTTCAACCTTGGGTTTCTTCATTGGAGCGGCAACTGGCTTGCCATTCATGAAGTTTCCCTTCTTGCCCTTCTCCTTCTTGAAACTAGTGGTCTTGTTAACCATCAACACTTTATGCTCCTTCTTTCTACCTCCGCGGCCTACCACAAACTGCTCCAGGATCATCTCCATCCCTTGCATGTTATAGTTCATCATGAAGTTCTAGTAGCTTGGTGATAGTTTCTGGAGAACTCTGTCAATCACTTTCTCATTTGGAAGATTAACTCCCACTTGATTCAAGCGATTGTAGCACCTAGACATTCTGAGCACATGCTCACTGGCTGAGCTATTCTCCTCCATCTTGTAGGCACAGATCTTGTCAGGGGTATCATACCTCTCAACACGAGCATGAGACTGAAATACCAATTTCAACTCTTGGAACATATCATATGTTCCATGGCGTTGAAAACACCTTTGGAGCCCCGATTCTAAGCCATAAAGCATGGCGCACTAAACTATCAAGTAGTCATCAGAACGTGTCTGCTAGATGTTCACAACATCCATAGACGACGCTAGAGGGGTTGGCACATCGAGCGTTGCATCAAGGACATAAGCCTTATGTGCAGCAGTGAGGTCAATCCTCAAACTATGGCTCTGGTCTGCATAATTGCTTACAGTATATTTCAAATTACACTTTCTCTAGGAACGTATTTAAAAGCAAGGAGCTATAGCGTGAGCTTTTGATCTACAACATACTTTGCAAAGACAACTTAGACTATTGTTCATGATAATGAGTTCAATTAATCATATTACTTAAGAACTCCCACTCAAATTGACATCCCTCTGGTCACCCGAGTGTAACATGATCCAAATTCACCAACCCAAGTCCGATCATCACGTGAGATGAGGTGGTTTCAATGGTGAACATCTCCATGTTGATCATATCTACTATATGACTCATGATCGACCTTTCGGTCTCTTGAGTTCTGAGGCCATGTCTGTACATGCTGGGCTCATCAAGTTTAACCCAAGTGTTCCGCATGTGCAAAACTGGCTTGCACCCGTTGTATGTGAACGTAGAGTCTATCACACGCGATCATCACGTGGTGCTTCGAAACGACGAACTTTCGCAACGGTGCACACTTGGGGAGAACACAATTTTATCTTGAAATTTTAGTGAGGCCTTATAATGCTACCGTCGTCCAAAGCAAAATAAGATGCATAAAAGGATTAACATCACATGCAAATCATAAGTGAGATGATATGGCCATCAACTTGTGCTTTTGATCTCCATCTCCAAAGCACTGGCATGATCTCCATCGTCACCTGCATGACACCATGATCTCCATCATTGTGCCGCTATTGGGGTTGTCACTCAACCATGCTTCTACTACTATTGCTACCACTTAGCAATAAAGTAAAGCATCACATAGCACTTAATGATTGACACACAAGTCATACAATAATTAAAGAAAACCCTATGGCTCTTGCTAGTTGCCGTATGCATCGACATGCAAGTCAATATAAACTATTACAAACATGATCATCTCATACGTTGAATATATCTCATCATGTCTTTAGCCAGATCATATCAAAACATACCCTGCAAAAACAAGTTAGACTTCCTCTAACTGTTGTTGCATGTTTTACGTGGCTGCTATGGGTATCTAGCAAGAACGATTCTTACCTATGCAAAGCCACAACGCTGATATGCAAGTTGCTAATTAACCTTCTACAAGGACCGCCTTTGTTAAATCCGATTCAACTAAGGTGGGAGAGATAGACACCTGCTAGCCATCTTTATGCAACAAAGTCACATGTCAGTCGATGAAACCGGTCTCATGTACATGGACATGTAAAGTTGGTCTGGGCCGCTTCATCCCACAATAACGCTGAATCAAGAAAATACCAAGTGAGGGAGTCCTAGACTAGGGGGTTCTCAGGCGTCCAGCCTATGCGATATGGGCCGGACTGATGGGCTATGAAGATGAAGGAAGAAGACCACCCCCGTGTCCGGTTGGGACTCCTGTATGCATAAAAGGCAAGATTAGGTGTTCGGATATGCTATTTCCTTTCTCCGTGAACCGACTCTGTACGACCCTTGGCCCCTCTGGTATCTATATAAACTGGAGGGTTTAGACCAAAGGTAACATCATAAGATTCATAGGCTAGACAAGCTAGGGTTTAGCCATTACGATCTCGAGGTAGATAAACTCTTGTAACCCCTATACTCATCTAATACAATCAAGTAGGATGTAGGGTTTTACCTCCTTTAAGAGTTCCCGAACCTGGGTAAACATTGTGTCCCTTTATCCATTGTGACCATTCATCCTCAGACACACAGCTTGGGCCCCCCTACCCGAGATCTGTCGGTTTTGACACCGACATTGGTGGTTTCATTGAGAGCTCTGCCATGTTGTCAACAGAAGGATTGATGGCGCGCCTCTTCATCAGCGATGATACTATGTCCAGGGAGACTTTTCTCCCCAGTCAGGTCTTTGTGTTCGGCGGCTTCGTGCTACGTGCCGACTCGGCCGACCACCTTGAGCAGGTCGACAGCTACGCCCCTGGTCACCAGTTCAGGTCTGGGAACTTGAATTACGTCGCTGATATCCGAGGGGATCTGATCTTCGACGGGTTCGCGGCCCCGACTGCTACTCCCCACCCTCATTAAGAGGGCCCTTCGAATCCACTATCAGATCCCGTCCAGGAGTCAATGCTCACACCTGCCTTGGCCTTAGATCCCGGGAAGATTGTGTTGTCCGATGATGGGAGGATCGACCCGGCCGGACTCTCCCCTATCATGGAACTCTCAACCGGAGACCCATATGCGATCGCGCCGTTGGTAACCTCGGAGTAAAACAGGACTCTCCCAGTCATCGAAAAGCCGGACTCGCCTCTGGTCGATAACTCCGAACTGTCGAACTCTACGCCCACCGGACTCAATCAAGTGCCCGGCCCCAGAGATCCGTAGACTCCCATCCATCTTTCGCTTTTAGACGAAGCACTATGCTTAATACAATCTCTTGCCATTACGGAAGCTTTGCCTCCGAACTACACCCAGCACATGCTAGGGGTTGAGGTCGGTGAATTTTACACCCCACGCACCGCCCACTTAATAGCCACTATCGAGGATTTAACCGACATGCTAGACTATGCCTCCGAAGACATCGACGACATAGACGATGATGTCGACGCCGAACTGTAACATCCCAAATTTTCAATTTGGAATGTTATACATAGGTCATCATATGCATATCATATTTTATTGCATTTTGGTTGATCCTAGAAATTCTAAGCAACTCAAGGACCCACGGAGAGAGTTGGGGATTTTGTTATTTTCATATTTGAATTTTCTCAAATATTGAAAAGAGGATCATTTTGGTTTTAATTATTTTTCCACTTCAAAAATATTTCCAATATTAAAATAAAAGAGACGGGATAAAATGACTTCCCAAAATAAAAGAAATATTGGAGGAAAAATGTTAAAATCAATTAAAGATTTTATTTGGACTTTTATTGCTATTTTATTTGAATTAGAAAAAATATGCATGTTTTCAAAATTACATTTTTAGGCCAGAAAAATGTTCACTTTGTTCTAAATATTTTATTTAGACAGAGAAAATTGTTTTTGGCATTTTTAGGATTTTTTTATATTTTATTAGGATTTTTCTATTTCTGCGGAATTATTTTAAAAAAGTTCCCGTGGACCGCATCAGGCCGAAGGCCCAGCCGACCCACCCGCGCCGCCGCCCGGGGGTGCCCCCTCCCCCAAGTCGGACAGCCCCGCGACCCTCTATATATACCCCGCCGCCGCCACCCTGAAGCCCCGCCTCGCCCCGCAACGCACCCC
>NC_057813.1:449337383-449356911 GCF_018294505.1 Triticum aestivum
CCTGCCTTGCCGAACCTCGCCGGAGGTAGCCGTTGCCGCGTTGCTTTGTTTTTTTGGTTTAGTCAAAAACCGTTCGTTTTTTTTTTCAAAAACCTAGATCTGTTTTTTAAATAGATCGGTTCATTTTTTTTGGTTTAGTTGTTTAGCGAATGTTCGTCCGTTCGTTCGTTTTAGCGAACGCCGTTCACTGTTTAGGTTCTGTTAACGAACATTAGTTCGTTAGCCTGTTTGTCTCGGTTTTTTTCCAGGGTTTTATCCGCGATTATTTTCGATCGCGATTTCTGCCATGATCTTCGTTCTAGTATAACTTTTCACTCGTTTATCCAAATTAGATGAAACCAGCGCCTAAATCTTCGTCTCGAAGCCCTCTTTCTGTTTAACCAACTTGAACATGATTTTGGTACTGTAAAATTTGACTTTAGTCCAGATTAGTAAATGATTCTTGTTTCGTTCATAGTTTGAGTTTTGTTGCTCCGTTTGATTTGATTCTTTTTGCAAACCGGAGTTCTTCAGTTGAACTTTCTGGTTGGTTCTTCTTATTTGAGTTTTACCTGTGCTTCTAGCTTGAGTGCTTAAGTATGTTCTTGCTTGATTGTGATAGAATTCCCGGAGTGCGAAGCATGCTACTACGAGTCCCTGGGTTTTGCAGATTATCAGCAAGGCAAGTAACACTTTGATCATATCCCTTTATTACCCACTTTTATGCATTAGTTTCAATCCTCAATCATTGCATGGTTAGGATCTGTTTAACATGTGGGTTTGGGAAGTAGATGATGAGGTAGAACCTATTGCCCTTTTATTATCAAACCTTTGGGAGTTACTTCTATGTTATGCTCAGGATTGCTATGCTATGCTCATAGACGTGGATTGGGTGAGTGTATCCATGACATATGTGAGTATTGTTAATTAATGGTTAACTTAAGGTGGCCACTTAAATACACATCTAGGTGGATTGGTTGCGGACACCTGGAGAATCCAGTGTTGTCCTATGATATCCTGGAGTACCCATGTGATCATCCTATGGATCGCCACCCAGGCTCAAAGGGATCATAAGATTATTCATGCTAGAAACTTCCGTGTGCAGCCACAAGCTATTATGGGCTCTAGCATAGTTGAGTAAGTTGCATGACCTCTTTCAGTGGTGGGCTAGCAGATGTAGGGGAAAGTAGGTGTAACTGTCCATCCAGAGTAAAGAGTTAATGTTGCTGAAAGAATGTGTCTCGGTCATCCGTTTCTCAAACACCATGTAGTGCGGGAATTCTAACGGAGGAGATCGAGTCTTGTGGGGAAAAGTGTGCAAACCTCTGCAGAGTGTACAAACTAATCATGGTTAGCCATGTCCTCGGTTATGGACATCTTGAGTATCTGGTTCTTGGATTATCATGTTGATCTCATCACTCTAACTTAATTTTGTTGGGTTATTGATATTGCTTAATTGGGATTGAGTTGGAGGAACCTTCTCAATGTTTAACAACCACCATGATAGTTAAATAAAACTTATTCCTTGTTGTAGGAAAAAATGGCTTTATGCAAAACTTTAACCTTAAAGCTTTCCACCATCCATATATGCATGTAGTGATAGCATTTATTCCGTTCATTATTCTCTTGTGTTACATTGCCATCATATTCCATGTGCTGACCCGTTTCGAGCTGCAACATATCATGTTGCAAACTTTTTAGACGACGAGTAAGGTGCAATAGGTCATTATCGTTCACTCAGCTATGCCGTTGGAGTTGATGGATTCACTTTATCTTCCAAGCCTTCCGCTGTTATCTTATTTAGATGGCCTTAAGCCATATTGTTGTAATAAGTTCTCTTTTGAGACATCCGATGTAATAAGTGTGTGATTGAAACTCTATTATAAATCCTCAAGTACTGTGCGTGTCAGCATTACCGGTCCAGGGATGACACTGATGCACAGAGACTAGACTATTTGAGGTCTGGTCACTACACGAACAAAGCCAAAACCCGGCTATTACGGGGCATTGGACGACCACTTCTACCTATGATGTATACATGGTGGACACTCCTGACAAAAAGGAGGATGATGTCGTTCAAGGTCTAGGCAAGGACAAGCCCGTCGATGAACCACCAAAGCGCCGACATCAGCGGTGCCGCTCAAGATCACATCGGGCAAAGGATAGTAATACCGGCACCGGATATAATGGAACTCCGAACAACACCGAAGACCGTGACCACCCCGTCGAGCCCACGTCCTACCAGGACGAGAGGGAGGAGGGTCAGTACAGCTCCGAACATGCTGATCATGAGGACTCGGAAGACAACAACTACTTACCTGCCTCTGAGGAGGATGTGAGCCTCGGTGACGAAGATTTCATCGTCCCAGAGGAACCCCTCGAACAAGAATGCTTCAAGCGACAACTCAACACCACTACGCGGAGCCTAAGAAAGAAACAACAGCAGCTTCAAGCTGAACAGGACACGCTCAATGATAGATGGACTAAGGTCCTAGCCGCCAAAGAGAATAGCCTTGAGTGACCAGTAAACAGTTACCCCAAGCGCAGGCTGCTGGCACAATTTGACGATGAAGCCCTCAAGCCAATTCCGTCGAAATACAATTATGCTGATCAACCAGACCGAACACCACGTGGATGGGACAAAATGGCCTATCACACCGAACACTAGCCCGCACCATCTCGCCATAGAGGCAAGGAGACAGCGGCGTCGGATTACACTTATGATTTATGTCAAGACCTGGCCAATAAAGCCATCCAGACTAGATCGATCTATGGATCCAGAGGACGTGCTCCGGCATGAGATGACGACCACCAAACCTGGCGCGATGAACACCATCAAGTTCGAGGTCAGCACCGAACACAGATGTCATCCGAACTCCGTCGCGATGTAGCCAGGTATCGAGGTGCCACACACCCTATGTGCTTTACTGATGAAGTCATGCAGCACCAATTTTCGGAAGGGTTTAAACCTGTAAACATCGAACAATATGATGGAACAACAGACCCTGCCATCTGGATTGAGGATTTTCTTCTCCACATTCACATGGCTCATGGAGATGACCTCCACGCCATCAAATACCTCCCCTTGAAGTTAAAGGGACCAACACGACACTGGTTGAATAGCCTCCCAGAGAACTCCATTGGGAGCCGGGAAGATCTAGAAGACGCTTTCCGGGCCAACTTTTAGGGCACTTATGTCCGCACACTGGATGCCGATGACCTAAGTCACATAGTCCAACAACCTGGAGAGTCAGCTTGCAAACTTTGGAATTGGTTCCTCATTAAAAAGTACCAAATCGTGGACTTTCCAAACGCCGAAGCCTTAGCGGCATTCAAACATAGTGTCGTGGAATTGTCACGACAGATGTCCTATTGAGAGGACTTAGTCGTGGAGCCATCACAACTAGGTTAGCTTAAAGGGGTTAAATGGGACAAAGGACACAAAGAGTTTATATTGGTTCGGCCCTTGCGGTGAAGGTAAAGGCCTAATCCAGTTTGAGGTGGTATTGCTTATGTCTTGATTACCAGGGAGCGAATCCGCTTAACCTAGCTTTTGATCTCTTGTTTCTTGCCCTGAACCGCCACCGGGTTGTCCCTTTATATACACAGGTTGACGCCCAGCGGCTCACGGAGTCCCGACCGGCTCATAGACAACGTGTCCGGCTCGGTGACTAAATATACTTGCCTTACAATATAAGTCATACACACATGGCGGTTTACCCCTATGGGCCTTAAGTCGCCCTTGGGATTTAGGCCCTTGCTTCATGAACCACCATCTTCAACATCCTCATGGGCTTGTATTGATGAACCGTCATAGGTATAACCCGGCCCCTCCTGGGCGGGTCATACCTAATAGTCATATCCCCAACATTAGGCCCCAAATTGATTTGAACTTGTCCATGCCAATCTTCAACACTTAGAAAAAAAATCCTTCTTCGCTTGTTCTTATTAGATATTGTAACCCGCCATGATGTCATTTCCTCGAATTATGGAAACCCGCCATGACGTCATCTGCCATTAATTTTGCATAATACCCAATATATCTTAACAGATCCTTATCTTTAATAACCATCCCGAAAATCAAGGCATCCGAGCAGTGATGACCCACAAGTATAGGCGATCTATCATAGTCCTTTCGATAAGTAAGAGTGTCAAACCCAATGAGGAGCAGAAGGAAATGACAAGCGGTTTTCAGTAAGGTATTCTCTGCAAGCACTGAAATTGTAGGTAACAGATAGTTTTGTGATAAGATAATTTGTAACGGGTAACAAGCAATGAAAGTAAATAAAGTGCAGCAAGGTGTCCCAATCCTTTTTGTAGCAAAGGACAAGCCTGGACAATTTCTTATAATGAGAAAAGCGCTCCCGAGGACACATGGGAATTATCGTCAAGCTAGTTTTCATCACGCTCATATGATTCATGTTCGGTACTTTGATAATTTGATATGTGGGTGGACCGGTGCTTGGGTACTGCCCTTTCTTGGACAAGCATCCCACTTTTGATTAACCCCTATTGCAAGCATCCGCAACTACAAAAGAAGTATTAAGGTAAACCTAACCATAGCATGAAACTAATGGATCCAAATCAGCCCCTTACGAAGCAACACATAAACTAGGGTTTAAGCTTCTGTCACTCTAGCAACCCATCATCTACTTATTACTTCCCAATGCCTTCCTCTAGGCCCAAATAATGGTGAAGTGTCATGTAGTCGACGTTCACATAACACCATTAGAGGAGAGACAACATACATCTCATCAAAATATCGAACGAATACCAAATTCACATGACTACTAATAGCAAGACTTCACCCATGTCCTCAGGAACAAATGTAACTACTCACAAAGCATATTCATGTTCATGATCAGAGGAGTATTAATATGCATTAAGGATCTGAACATGTGATCTTCCACCAAGTAAACCAATTAGCATCAACTACAAGGAGTAATCAACACTACTAGCAACCAACAGGTACCAATTTGTGGTTTTGATACAAGATTAGATACAAGAGATGAACTAGGGTTTTGAGAGGAGATGGTGATGGTGAAGATGTTGATGGAGATTGACCCCCTCCCGATGAGAGGATCGTTGGTGATGACGATGGTGATGATTTCCCCCTCCCGGAGGGAAGTTTCCCTGGTAGAACAGCTCTGCCGGAGCCCTAGATTGGTCCCGCCAAGGTTCCGCCTCATGGCGGCAGAGTTTCGTCCCGTAAGCTTGCTTCTGATTTTTTCCAGGGTAAAAGCCTTCATATAGCAGAAGATGGGCACTGGAGGGCCACCAGGGGGCCCAGGAGACAGGGGGCGCGCCTAGTAGGGGTGGGCGCGCCCCCCACCCTCCTGGCCAGGGTGTGGGCCCCCTCTGGTGTTTTCTTCGCTCAGTAATTCTTATTAATTCCAAGAGTGACTTCCGTAGAGTTTCAGGATTTTTGGAGCTGTGCAGAATAGGTTTCCAATATTTGCTCCTTTTCCAACCAGAATTCCAGCTGCCGGCATCCTCCCTCTTCATGACAAACCTTGTAAAATAAGAGAGAATAGCCATAAGTATTATGACATAACGTGTAATAACAGCCCATAATGCAATAAATATTGATATAAAAGCATGATGCAAAATGGACGTATCAACTCCCCCAAGCTTAGACCTCGCTTGTCCTCAAGCGGAAGCCGTAATCGAAAAATATGTCCACATATTTAGAGATAGAGGTGTCGATAAAAAAATAAAATACGGACATGAGGGCATCATGATCATTCTTATAACAACAACATATATAGATTTTGTCATATGATTTCTTATGCTCAAGTAACAATCGATTCACAATGTCAAGTATGGTTCATAAACTTCATTAGTAACTAACAAACTATAATCTCAGTCATTGAAGCAATCTCAATTTATCATAACATCAGAAAGAGTCAAGAATAGAGCTTTTCAGCAAGTCCACATACTCAACTATCATATAGTCTTCTGCTAACACTCACGCAATACTTGTGGTTATGGAGTTTTAATCGAACACCGAGAAAGATAGGGGCTTACAATGTTGCCTCCCAACATATTCACCTTTGGGTGATGTCAACAATAATAATTCATGCTAACTCACATTCAATTGGATATATATATCAGAATCTTTCCAACACGAGGTGCTTGCCAAAGGATAAAATGAAAAAGGGAAAGGTGAAGATCACCTTGACTCTTGCATAATGCAAAGACATAAAGTAAAAGATAGGCCCTTCGCAGAGGGAAGCAGAGGTTTTCATGTGCTTTTAGGGTTGGATGCACAAAACCTTAATGCAAAAGAACGTCACTTTATATTGCCACTTGTGATATGAACCTTTATTATGCAGTCCATCGCTTTTATTACTTCCATATCACACGATCGTATAAAGCTTATTTTCTCTACACTAATAAGTCATACATATTTAGAGAGCAATTTTTATTGCTTGTAACATGACAACTTACTTGAAAGATCTTGCTCAATCCATAGGTAGGTATGGTGGACTCTCATGGCAAAACTGGGTTTCAGGATATTTGGAAGCACAAGTAGTATCTCTACTTGGTGCAAGGAATTTGTCTAGTATGAGGGGGAAAGGCAGGCTCAACATGTTGGGAAGATCAATGACAATATACTTTAACTGA
Source organism: Triticum aestivum (assembly GCF_018294505.1). NCBI lineage: Eukaryota > Viridiplantae > Streptophyta > Magnoliopsida > Poales > Poaceae > Triticum > Triticum aestivum. Next base: position 449,343,990 of record NC_057813.1, read on the forward strand.
GATGTGAGAAAACATAAACCATTACGTTGTCTTCCTTGTCCAACATCAACTCTTTAGCATGTCATACTTAATGAGTGCTCACAATCATAAAAGATGTCCAAGATAGTATATTTATATGTGAAAACATCTCTTTCCTTATTACTTCCTATTAATTGCAACGATGACCAAAATTACGTTTGTCAACTCTCAACAACTTTTATGCCTCATACTCTTTATATGTGAAGTCATTACTATCCACAAGATCAATATGAACTCTTTTATTCTTTTTATTCTTTCTACTTCTTCAAGATCATAGCAAGATAGCAAAGCACTTGACTCAACACTAATCTTTATTATAGATAGCTCACTGACTCGATTACATAAAGAGATCACAAAGCAAAACTCAAAACTACTTGATACCAAAACTTCAATCTACTAGATCAAGATATTACTAAAAGGATCGAACTAAGTAAAATGGTAAAGATAGGAGTATGATGGTGATACGATACCGGGGCACCTCCCCAAGCTTGGCAGTTGCCAAGGGGAGTGCCCATACCCATGTAATTATGTCCTCGGAGGTGATGGAGGTGGTGATGATGATGGTGGATAATCGCACATCGAGCGTAAAAGCTCCTCCAACTTGCGGATGATGCCCTTCAGTCCGACAATATGATCCTTCAACAAAATATTTTCCTGCGTGAGATACTTCTTTTGTATGCGAGCTAAATCAATCATCTTGAAAGCTTCAATCTCAGTTGGAGTAAAGAGGTTAGGTAGAGGTTGAGGGATGTCTTCTTCTTCCACCGACGGAGCTTGATCCTCCATGGCCTTCTTGATCCCTTCATCCTTGTTGATCTCCTCCAGTTCTTCTCTTGTCAGCTCTATCTTCAATAGCCAAGCATCCTTGTCTTCATTGTTGAAGGAGGGCGACGTCATGGTGCTCTAGATCTGTCAGAAAAACAGCTCGAAATGAAAATAGAGGAGTTTTGCATGATACAGTGGTCAAAACCTTCGGGAGATTATATAATGAATTTTTACCGACCAAAATATGTAACGTGCAAGAAAACGGAGTCCGGGAAGTACACGAGGTGCCCACGAGACAGCGGGGCGCGCCCAGTAAGGGTGGGCGCGCCCTCCACCCTCGTGGAGGCCTCGTGTCCTTCACGGATTACTTCTTGCTTCCCAAAATTCTTAAATATTCCAAAACGGAGGAAAATTGCCATTAGAACTGTTTTGGAGTCGGTTTACTTACTGTACCGCATACCTATTCCTTTTCGGAGTCTGATACGTTCTGTAAAGTGTCCCTTATGTATTCCTCCAGGGTTACGGTCTCAATAATATTAGTTTCCACATTGATAGGATTACCTGAGATATAATGTTTGATTCTTTGACCATTCACCACCCTCAGATTTGTGCCTTTGAAGTTGTTGATTTTATGGCACCAGAACGATAGACCTCCTCGATAACGTAAGGACCTTCCCATTTAGAGAGAAGTTTTCCTACAAAAAATCTTAAACGAGAGTTGAATAGCAACACATAATCACCTACGTTAAACTCACACTTTTGTATTCTTTTGTCATGCCATCGTTTAACTTTTTCTTTGAACATCTTGGCATTCTCATAGGCTTGGGTTCTCCATTCATCAAGTGAGCTAATATCAAATAGCCTTTTCTCACCAGCAAGTTTGGAGTCATAGTTGAGCTCCTTAATAGCCCAATATGCCTTATGTTCAAGTTCAAGAGGTAAGTGACATGCTTTTCCATAAACCCTCTTATACGGAGACATACCCATAGGATTTTTATACGCAGTTCTATAGGCCCATAATGCATCATCAAGTTTCTTGGACCAATTCTTTCTAGATCTATTCACAGTCTTTTGCAAAATTAATTTGAGCTCTCTATTGCTCAACTCTACTTGACCACTAGACTGCGGGTGATAAGGAGATGAAATTCTATGATTAGCATCATACTTAGCAAGCATCTTATGGAAAGAACCATGAATAAAATGTGAACCACCATCAGTCATAAGATATCTAGGGACTCCAAACCTCAGAAAAATAACTTCTTTCAGCATTTTAATAGAGGTATTATGATCAGCACTACTAGTTGGAATAGCTTCTACCCACTTAGTAACATAATCAACAACAACTAAAATATGTGTGTAACCATTAGAGGCAGGAAAAGGTCCCATATAATCAAAGCCCCAAACATCAAATGGTTCAATAACAAGAGAATAGTTCATAGACATTTCTTGACGTCCACTAATATTACCTATCCTTTGACATTCATCACAAGACAAGACAAACTCACGGGCATCTTTGAAGAGAGTAGGCCAATAAAAACCAGATTGCAATACCTTATGTGCAATTCTATCTCCAGCGTGGTGCCCTCCATATGATTCAAAGTGACACTTGCGTAGGATCTGTTCCTGTTCATGCTCAGGTACACAACGTCTAATAACACCATCTACTCCTTCTTTATAAAGGTGTGGATCATCCCAGAAGTAATGTCTTAAATCATAAAAGAACTTTTTCTTTTGCTGATATGTGAAACTAGGTGGCATAAATTTAGCAAGAATGTAATTAGCATAATCAGCATACCAAGGAGCAGTACGAGAAGCATTAATGACTGCTAATTGTTCATCAGGAAAGCTATCATCAATAGGTAGTGGGTCATCATGAACATTCTCTAGCCTAGACAAGTTGTCTGCAACGGGGTTCTCAGCTCCCTTTCTATCAATAATATGCAAATCAAATTCTTGGAGCAAGAGAACCCATCTAATAAGTCTGGGCTTAGTATCTTTCTTTTCCATAAGATATTTAATGGCAGCATGATCAATGTGAATAGTAACTTTGGAATCAACAATATAAGGTCTGAACTTATCACAAGCAAAAACAACTGCTAAGAATTCTTTTTCAGTAGTGGCATAATTTCTCTGGGTAGTACCAAGAGTTTTACTAGCATACTGGATAACATTCAATTTCTTATCAACTCTTTTCCCTAGAACAGCACCAAAATCATAATCACTAGCATCACACATAATTTCAAAGGGTAATTTCCAATCAGGTGGCTGAACAATAGGTGCAGTGATCAAAGCTTTCTTAAGTATTTCAAATGCTTCTACACAATCATCATCAAAGACAAAAGGAATATCTTTTTGCAATAAATTAGTCAGAGGCCTAGAGATTTTAGAAAAGTCCTTAATGAACCTCCTATAAAAACCGGCATGACCAAGGAAACTTCTTATACCTTTATGTCCTTGGGACATGGCATCTTTTCAATAGCATCAACTTTGGCTTTGTCAACTTCAATACCTCTCTCGGAAATCTTATGCCCCAAGACAATGCCTTCATTAACCATAAAGTGACACTTTTCCCAATTCAGAACGTGACTAGTGTCTTTGCATCTCTGCAAAACTCGATCAAGGTTGCTCAAACAATTATCAAAAGAGGATCCATAAATGGAGAAGTCATCCATGAATACCTCACAAATCTTTTCACAAAAATTAGAGAATATAGCCATCATGCATCTTTGAAAGGTAGCAGGTGCATTACATAAACCAAAAGGCATACGTCTATAAGCAAAAGTACCGAAAGGGCAAGTAAAAGTAGTTTTTGATTGATCTCCCGCTGACACAGGTATTTGAGAGAAACCAGAATAACCATCTAGAAAGCAAAAATTTGTGTGTTTGGATAGTCTTTATAGCATTTGATCAATAAAAGGCAAAGGTAATGATCTTTCTTAGTAGCCTTATTTAATTTACAAAAATCAATTACCATCCTATAACCTGTAATAATTCTTTGTAGGATCAATTCATCTTTATCATTAGGAACAACGGTAATACCTCCCTTTTTAGGAACACAATGGACAGGGCTTAACCAATCACTATCAGCAATGGGATAAATTATACCTGCCTCAAGGAGCTTTAGTATCTCCTTTCTTACCACTTCTTTCATCCCGGGATTTAGTCGTCGTTTAGGATCTCTAAAAGGTTTGTCATCTTTCTCCACTTTAATTTTGTGTTGGCATAGAGTGGGACTAATGCCCTTAAGATCATCCAGAGTATATCCAATAGCAGCACGGTGCTTTTTCAAAGTTTTCAATAATCTTTCTTCTTCTTGCTCTGAAAGGTTAGCACTAATAATAACATGGTATATTTTCTTTTCATCAAGATAAGCATACTTAAGATTATCAGGTAATGGTTTGAGCTCAAGCACGGGATCACCCATGGGTGTAGGGGGATCCCCTAGGATTTCAACAGGCAAGTTGTGTTTCAGAATAGGACCCTGTTGAAGGAAAACTTCATCTATTTCCCTTCTTTCATTCATAAACATATCATTTTCATGGTCTAACAAATATTGTTCTAACGGATCAGTAGGAGGCACGGCAATAGAAGCAAGACCAATAATCTCATCCTTACTAGGTGATTCTTTATCACGGGGTTGTCAACGAAACTTAGCAAAATTAAACTCATGAGACATATCCCCTAAGCCAATTGTAGAAACATCCTTTTTTGCAATCAATCCTAGCATTAACAGTATTCAAGAACGGTCAACCAAACATAATGGGACAAAATTCATCTTGTGGGGAACCAAGAACAAGAAAATCAACAGGATATTTAACTTTACCACACAAGACTTCAACATCTCTAACAATCCCACTGGTGAAATAGTATCTCTATTGGCAAGCTTAATAGTAACATCAATACCTTCCAATTCAGCAGGTGCGATATAATGCATAATTTCTTCATATAAGGAAATAGGTATTGCACTAGCACTAGCACCCATATCACATAAGCCATGATAACAATGATCTCCTATTTTAACAGAAATAATAGGCATGCCTACAACAGGTCTATGTGTCTTAGCATCTGGTCTAGCAATATTAGCAGCCTGTTCACAGAAGTAAATAACATGCCCATCTAAATTATCATCCAAGAGATCTTTAACCATAGCAATACTAGGTTCAACTTTGATTTGCTCAGGAGGTGTATAAGTTCTAGTATTACTCTTACGAACAACAGTTGAAGTTCTAGCATGATCCTTCATCCTAACAGGAAAAGGTGGTTTCTCAACATAACTAGTAGGGACAATAGGATCATTATAAGTGACAATCTTTTCTTCAACTGTAATAGGTGCAACTACTTTTACTTAAATGGGAGGATTATATTTAAACCACTTATCCTTAGGCAGATCAACGTGAGCAGAAAAAGATTCACAAAAAGCAGCTACCATCTCAGAGTCAAGTCCATATTTAGCACTAAATCCATGAAAAGCATCGGTATCCATAAAAGATTTAACACAATCAAACTTAGGTGTTATACCTGACTCCTTACCATCGTCGGAACCCCAATCTTCAGATTTGCATTTAATTCTTTCCAATAAATCCCACTTGAATTCAGTAGTCTTCATCATATAAGAACCAGCATAGGAAGTATCAAGCATGGTGCGATCATTGAGAGAAAGCCGAGCATAATTTTTTTGAATAATCATATCTCTTTAGAGCTCATGATTGGGGCATGAATATAACATTGACTTAAGCCTCCCCCAAGCTTGAGCGATGCTTTCTCCTTCATGAGGCTGGAAATTATATATTTAATTACGATCACGATGAACAAGATGCATAGGATAGAACTTCTGGTGAAATTCCAACTTCAATCATTTATAATTCCAAGACCCCGTATAATTACATGGCCTATACCATGTCAATGCATCTCCCTTCAAAGATAAAGGGAAGACCTTCCTTTTGACAAGATCATCCGGAATACCAGAAAGCTTAAATAATCCACAAACTTCATCCACACAGATAAGGTGTAAATCGGTATGCAATGTTCCATCTCCTGCAAAGGGATTAGCTAGCAGTTTCTCTATCATACCCGAAGGAATCTCAAAGTAAATATTTTCAGTAGGTTCAGTAGGTTGAGGAGCAACTCTTTTCTCTACTGGTCGGGGTGAAGATACCCCAAACAAGCCCATCAAAGGATTAGCTTCCATAGTAACAAGCGACATAAAATTTTAGCACACTATATAAATGTTTCCTTACCAAGTTCCACTCACCAAAGGCGCTTCACTCCCCGGCAACGGAGCCAGAAAAGAGTCTTGATGACCCAAAAGTATAGGGGATCTATCGTAGTCCTTTCGATAAGTAAGAGTGTCGAACCCAATGAGGAGCAAAAGGAAATGACAAGCGGTTTTCAGTAAGGTATTCTCTGCAAGCACTGAAATTGTAGGTAACAGATAGTTTTGTGATAAGATAATTTGTAACAGGTAAAAAGAAGTGAAATTAAATAAAGTGCAGCAAGGTGGCCCAACCCTTTTTGTAGAAAAGGACAAGCCTGGACAATTTATTATAGTGAGAAAAGCGCTCCCGAGGACACATGGGAATTATCGTCAAGCTAGTTTTCATCAGGCTCATATGATTCGCGTTCGGTACTTTGATAATTTTTTATGTGGGTGGACCGGTGCTTGGGTACTGCCCTTTCTTGGACAAGCATCCCACTTACGATTAACCTCTATTGCAAGCATCTGCAACTACAAAAGAAGTATTAAGGTAAACCTAACCATAGCATGAAACTAATGGATCCAAATCAGCCCCTTATGAAGCAACACATAAACTAGAGTTTAAGCTTCTGTCACTCTAGTAACCCATCATCTACTTATTACTTCCCAATGCCTTCCTCTAGGCCCAAATAATGGTGAAGTGTCATGTAGTCGATGTTCACATAACACCACTAGAGGAGAGACAACATACGTCTCATCAAAATATCAAACGAATACCAAATTCACATGACTACTAATAGCAAGACTTCACCCATGTCCTCTGGAACAAACGTAAATACTAACAAAGCATATTCATGTTCATGATCAGGGGAGTATTAATATGCATGAAGGATGTGAATATATGATCTTCCACCAAGTGAACCAATTAGCATCAACTACAAGGAGTAATCAACACTACTAGCAACCCACAGGTACCAATTTGTGGTTTTGATACAAGATTGGATACAAGAGATGAACTCGGGTTTTGAGAGGAGATGGTGCTGGTGAAGATGTTGATGGATATTGACCCCCTCCTGATGAGAGGATCGTTGGTGATGACGATGGTGATGATTTCCCCCTCCCGGAGGGAAGTTTCCCCGGCAGAACAGCTCTGCCGGAGCCCTAGATTGGTTCCGCCAAGGTTCCACCTCGTGGTGGCGGAGTTTCGTCCCGTAAGCTTGCTTCTGATTTTTTCCAGGGTAAAAGCCTTCATATAGTAGAATATGGGCACGGGAGGGCCACCCGGGGGCCCAGGAGATAGGGGTACCCTCCTGGCCAGGGTGTGGTCCCCCTCTAGTGTTTTCTTTGCTCAATAATTCTTATTAATTCCAAAAGTGACTTCCGTGGAGTTTCAGGATTTTTGGAGCTGTGCAGAATAGGTTTCCAATATTTTCTCCTTTTCCGGCCAGAATTCCAGATGCCGGCATCCTCCCTCTTCATGATAAACCTTGTAAAATAAGAGAGAATAGCCATAAGCATTGTGACATAACGTGTAATAACAGCCCATAATGCAATAAATATTTATATAAAAGCATGATGCAAAATGGACGTATCAAGCAGCTGGATAATCATTCTTTGGCCTCCTCGTTTTTCGCGCCCACCTGCTACCCTTCTCCTTATAAATAGGGTCAAGCGGCCCTCCTTTATTTTCCCCCTCTTTTCCTTCTTGTCTTCCACCTCTCTCCGCGACACATCTTCCCGCCTGAGCACTGCCGCCGTGGCGAAGCTCATCGTCTTCCTCACCCTCGGCCGCTGCATCGACCTGAACGAGACCAGAGAAACTGTGGCGCCTCTTCATCGCTCATCGGATCCAGTAAGTACCTTATCTTCTCCACCATAGATCTCCTCTAGGGTTTCTGCAGTTCTTGTGAGTTCATCCTCGTTCTTCGTCACTCTCTTGTTTAATCCTTATTTTGATCGAAAAATGGCCTTTAGGATATGCAGAACCTGTTTCCATCCTTTGTCTTAATCACTGATCATACCCTTTAGATGCAGAAATCTCACCCATGTGCTAGTTCCTCTGCCGCTGCAATATTTAGGTTTTGATTTATTTTCTTTTTCACACAGCGCTAGATCCAAATCATCTGCTCCAGTCTGTAAAACATGTTTATTCAACACTTAGCAGATTTCATTCTTGATAAATATCAATCTGGTCATGGCGGCTTACATCACCGGTTATCACTAGCCATATATCATTAGGCCCCTTTTAAGCCGCCACTCTGAATATATACTGTAGCTCTTTACTTCCGACTTAATGAATCAACTTAAACCAGAAAAATTGGTCTTTCTTTTAGGCTTCTTCACAATGCCGCCGAAGACGGTCACTTTATGTAATTGGGTTCCCTCCATTGTCACTGAGAACACGCTCAAAGACTTTGTCAAAACCGGCTATTTACCAACAAAGAATGTCATGCATTATCACGCCCCAATCCAGAAGAAGAAAGACCTCAGCCAAAGGATGATGAGGTCATTGTTTTTACTGATCACATGAATCGGGGCTTCTCACCACCCGGTTCTAAATTTTTCCAAGATGTTCTGCACTTCTTTCAGCTTCATCCTCAAGACATCGGACCCAATTCCGTGTCAAACATCTGCAACTTTCAAGTTTTTCTGCGAAGTATACCTTCAAGGGGAACCCAGTGTTGAGCTGTTTAGGGAATATTTTTATTTGAACCGCCAAAACAAGTTTACAAACGGACCCAGCTTGGAACTTGGCAGAATCTCAATTCAACAAAGAAGAGATGCTATCTTCCCCTATGCTTGCTTGCTGAGTCACCCCAAAGATTGGAACCAGACATGGTTTTATTGCAAAGATACCTCTCCGGCTGACGAGAATCCACTGCCAGGCTATCATGCCCAGCGTCTTGACCCAAAACATCGTCTTCCTGAGAAGCTTACCCTTGCTGAACGTGCAAAACTTGCCCCTACCATTGCAAAGGTCAAGGCTCTGCTGGGAAATGGGTTAACTGGCATTGACTTGGTTCAGTGCTGGGTTTCTTGGCGGATCATACCCTTGAGTCGCCGATCCGGCTTAATGTGTACTTACACAAGTGTTATAAAGGATCCACTACGCCACAGCTCCGTGCGTTTAAATGGTGAGACAATCAAAGAAATGACAAAGACCCTTCTGAATAAAGATCCGGAAGACTGCAGCAAAGTGGGTCTGAACCCTTTCTGCAAACTTAACCCGCCACCAGATGTGAGTCTTTAAATTACTTACTTTTACCTTCATCATTCCAATATTCTATTAACTCCACTTCGATGACTTTCACAGGTTAAATCTGATTTTTGGAAAACAAATATGACCATGAAGCTGCCAAAAAGGCCAGGGCTGCCAAAAAAGCCTCTAAGAAAAATGTCAAGAAGAACAAGAAGAAACCAAGTACTTCCGAGCTATTTGAACTGGACGACAACTCTGAGTCGGAGGTAGCTCTTGATTCCCTTGGATCCTTTTTCAACTATCTTTTTGACATTGATTATCATCAGGATGACATGGGGGCCAGTCAGGCGGTCGAGGAAGAGGTAACTATCATTTCCTATGACTCTGAGCCTTTGCCAAGACAGAAAATTCGAAGAGTAACCCGTAAATTAAGCTTTTCACTCCCCTTAGCTCATCTGGATCCTCACTTTCTTTTGAAGCAACAGCAGCACGAGAGCCGGCGATAGACTCGGACCAGCGGAGGTGAAGAATTATCTTCCGGTTTACCAAATATTCCAGCTCCGAGGAAACACCGAAACGAGGTCATCCCAAACTTAAACTCTCTTTATCCTCTAGCGGGTCTCATTCACCAGCCACTTAATTCTTCCGATTCAAACTATCAAGAGACTTCTCGCTCCTCTTCCGGTGACTCATCATAGTCCCAGCTGCCGGCTTTCAGAACCGCTCCTGGGTAACAACAATTACTTATTATTTGCTTCCTCCTCAGGTTCTTATCTTTGTACTGACCTCTCATAACTCATGCACTGGACAAGCAAAAACTAGCAAGAAAGCAAAGGTGACTAAGCCGGCTGAAGACCCCAAGGTCCCTAAACTAGAGCAACAAATTCCAATGTCTGACCCCTCTGTACCACAACCAGAAGAACTTGTTCATGATGTTCCACCAGAAATCCCTGACCCTTCCATTGATCAAAGCAACAACAATCCTTTGAATACTGAATCATCAAGCCCAATTAAACCGGTTTGCACCCATGTCGATGATATGATGATCACTGGCACCAGCTTTAGAGAGCCGGGAAGACCTACTGTCTTGGCCAAATAGTCCGCCAAAGAAGAACATTTTGAGAAGCGAAAAGTGAGATTTGACATTGCCAACTATTCTCAACTGAGTGCTAGTGAAGTATTCTCTGGTTATCTCAATCAAGTGCACACCAGCCGTGATCTTAAAGTTGACATGGTGAAGCAGATGCATCAAAATTATAAAGTATGAACTCCTTTAATGAGTTATGCATATCCTGTCAGCCTCCAAGTCTACTATGTATGATAAGATTGAATATGATGTAGACGTAGAATAACCATGAGTATAAATAGTACCCTTGATAGTCTTTCAAAATCTGGCTTACACCATCCGAGTTAAAGCAGATCTTTAATGATTAACACTGCATTCGTAGCCCCCAAGGGCCGGTTTAATCAACATGAATGAGCCGGTCCTGTTCATCATTGTTTATAAATGAAAGCTTACTTGTGTAGCCCTCATGAGCCGGCTGTGATCGTTTGCGGCACAAACGGGTCATCATAAAGTAGTACAAGACACAAACAATATGCATTAGCCCCTAAGTGCCAAGTACTCTTGCTTGCAAAATGCTTGGGACTTATTCACATAAGCCGTTGTATGAATAATTTTTTGGCAGACATTAGCCCCCAAGTGCCAAGTGTTGTTGCTTGCAAAAGGCTTGGGACTTCATTTCTATAACCCAAATATGAACATAATTTTGAACCGGTGTATGTACAGGACACCACTACTCAACTTCAATCGCAATTGACTGACGTAAAAACTTGGCTGGAGCACCAAGAATCTGAGACCAGGAAAGCGGACTCAAAATTCCAATTTAGCTTGGCTGAAACGGAAAAACTGAAGATCAATTTTGAGGCTGAAAGTAATGCCCGGGCTGAAGAGAAAACTGCCTTGACACATCAGGCTGAAAAAGCGGAGGCGACTCTTCAGGAGGTGACCACTGAGCTTACCGGTTTAAAACACCATGTATCCCAGATGGTTTCTGCTATCTTTGGTGAGTCGCCTTGCTAGTATCAAATTTGAATCTCTTCCTTGATGGTATAAACCGCTTCTAACCAATCCATAATTATTATTCAGGTCCCAAGAGCAACAATCTGAGTCAAGAAATGCTTGTGAAGCTCAAGGCTATTTATACACTTGTTGAACAGCTATATACTGGAACTCAACGCACGGGCCACAATTTCTCCTACTAATCAAGCACCTACTCTCTTGAGTGATGTCTTGAAAAAGCTTTCTGTTCTGCCTGCTAGGATTAACAAGATGAAGCGATCATCTGCAAGAGCCGGTGCTGTGACAGCTTTAAGCTGGGCCAAGGCATGGCTAGCAGAGCTAGACCCGGCCGATATAGATACTGGGTATCCATGCTTGAAAGAAGATGACACTCTCTTTGAGAAGAAAGACTTTGCTGCCTGCGTGAAGGAGATACGCCCCTTGGCCAGCCTGATTGCAAATGAAACAGATCTTTCAAGATACCAACCGGCTTATGACATGGAAAATCAGAAGATACCGACGCCGGCTTATTAAGTGATGGATCTAATTCCCCCAATCCGTAAGCATACTTTTGCTCCTGAAGTTGAACCGTCCGAACTTATAGATGGTGAAGCTGAATTCCAAGCCTTGTGTGGCATCGATTGGTGATCACCAAATCTCCAGACGATGGAGGAGGACGAAGAACCGAAGAAGGATGATCCAGAAGCCTCAAGTCGTCAAGGCCAAGAAGAGTGATCTGCCGGGTGGTCCAATATATGTGATCCTTTGAAAACACTTAATCATTTTGGCTCATTGAGTCATGTAATAGGCTAGTACAAACTTTGATCCAGCGTGCCATCGTGCACGTTTTGTTTTGCACAACACTACTGATCTGCCAATTGAAGAACTACCACTTTATGCCTATGATAGCGTCAATCAGATTTAGCCTTATCCTGCATACAAACATATCACAATAGCCCTCGCGGTTTACCGTAGGACGGGTCATAATATCCCATATAAAACCACCGGTGATTAAAACAGTTTATAAGCATGGTCGAATTTAATCATAATTAGATATAATCAAAAACATCATACCTGTGATTAAACTGCCAGCTTACCATATCAATGTAGTAAGGGTGATAACCCAAAACTGAGAAGACAATATTTCCAAGTATTTAATATCACCATGCACGGGCGACTTGTCGTCCAAAACCAGGCCGGGTTATCATCAACCATGAATATACTTAAATATGAGCTATAAGAATTGAGGCTACATGGCCTGAATCACCTTAAACCATATGTCAATATGATACCTGATGAGCCCCAAAAATGTTCAAAAAACGAATCAAAGCAAGAAAAACGAGCATAAGCCGGGCCAAGTGCTTTAGGGCGTTTAAGCCAGACCAAGAGGGATATTCACAGCTATGCTCAATGAGCAGGAAGCCCCCAAATGGCTTGTGGCATTGAGCCGATCCAGAGGGATATTCACAGCTATGCTCAATGAGCAGGAAGCCCCCAAGTGACCTATGGCATTGAGCCGATCAAGAGGGATATTCACAGCTATGTTCTCTTTGGTGAATACATCTATGTTTGAATAGGAAGCCCCCAAGTGACCTGTGGCATTGAGCTGATCAAGAGGGATATTCACAGCTATGTTCTCTTTGGTGAATACACCTTTGTTTGAACAGGAAGCCCCCAAGTGACC
>NC_057813.1:449357160-449358913 GCF_018294505.1 Triticum aestivum
CAAGAGGGATATTTACATCTATGTTCTCTTTGGTGAATACACCTATGTTTGAACAGGAAGCCACCAAGTGACCTTTGAAATTGTGGCATTGCGTCGATCAAGAGGGATATTCACAGCTATGTTCTCTTTGGTGAATACACCTATGTTTGAATAGGAAGCCCCCAAGTGACCTTTGAAATTGTGGCATTGTGCCGATCAAGAGGGATATTCACATCCATGTTCTCTTTGGTGAATACACCTATGTTTGAACAGGAAGCCCCCAAATGACCTTTTCATAATAAAAAAGACTCATTATTCTTGGAGATGAAATGACAGAGGCCCTGCTTTATCAGGGATACCGGCTTTATTATAATCATCATAATATATACATTGTCAAAATATGTATATTGTAAGAGCCGGTGGCTCAAGTGTAGTAAGGCCGAAGATGAGCAATATTCCACGGCCGATGGGTCTCCTCCTCCGACTTACGTGAGTCCTTGTGGTCTCGAATATCGATAAGGTAGTATGACCCGTTGTTCAAATTCTTGCTGACCACAAAGGTTCCTTCCCAAGGTGGGGATAGCTTGTGCATATCAGTTTGATCCTGGATAAGCCGGAGCACCAAGTCACCTTCTTGAAAGGTTCTGGTCCTAACCCGGCGGCTGTGATAACGACGTAGATCTTGTTGGTAAATCACCGAGCGAGCCGCCGCAAGGTCACACTCCTCATCTAACAGATCAAGCGCATCCTGACACGCTTTTTCATTACCAGCTTCAACATAAGCTGCCACGCAGGGCGAGTCGTGACGGATGTCAGTAGGAAGAACCGCCTCTGCTCCATAAACCATGAACAAAAGGCGTATAACCAGTAGACCTGTTGGGGGTAGTGTTGATACTCCATAACACTGAAGGTAACTCCTCCACCCAACAACCCGGCTGTAACGCCCCGAATCCGATGCGCCAGGTGTCTTCCACTTATTCGCTATTGTTGCCATGTTATTCATTTGCATGTTGCACTTTGCCATGTCATCATCTGCATTTCATCTGCATGTTTTTCAAAACTTGCATCCATTCAGGTCCTCCCAGTTCTCTCTGTTGTCCGTTCTGAGCCCAGACCACACTTGCGCGCGCCCACGGCATCTCCGAGATAATATTTTATAAGTGGCATAAAAATGTTCTCGGAATGAGATGAAACTTGGCGTGCGGTCTAATTATAGTGTAGTCAGACCGCCTGTCAAATTTCATCGCATTCAGAGTCTGTTTGATAACCCAACCGTTAAACATATAGCCGCAATATAGTCGGTATATTCGTCGGACGTTTTCGGTCTCCGGAAACTGCTGTCGGGCCTCTCTCTCTCTCTCTTCTCTCCCGCAGCCCACGACCTTCTACACATCCACAATCAGCCCATCTGTAGCCCACCTAAACCCCCCTCTGCTTCGAGCCGTTGGATCGCGATCGGAGGGCTCCGAAAGCTCCCAAAACCCCCTAAGCCTAGCCTTTTTCCCTATATATACACCCCTTCCTTCCAAAATGGGCAACCCTAGCCTTCCCCTACCCCTAGACCCCCTCTTCCTCGAGATCCCCGCAGCCGCCAGCCACCTCCACCTCAAAATCCGTCGCCGGCCACCTCACGGGCGCCACTTGGCAGTGCCCCATTGGCCAGCCGCCGCCGCGCAGCCGCCCTCGCCAAACCACCGAGCGCCACCTGTCCCGCGCCTTCCCCCTCTAGCGCTCCAGCCATCGCGGCCCTGCAGGCCCATCACGGGCCCGCCTG
>NC_057813.1:449359249-449407587 GCF_018294505.1 Triticum aestivum
ATCCCCGAGCGCCACCCGAGCTCCTCCTCGCCGCCCCTTCCACCGCCGTGCACCATCGTTGCCCGGTGCCCCACTGTCGCGCACCTCCAGTGCCGCGCCCTGCCGCCGCTTCATCCGCCGCCGTCTGGAGCTCCCCGCCGCCGTCATCGACCCCCTCCGGCACGGATCCGGCGAGATCCGACCGGATCTGCCCATCCCTTCGCTCCCTGTCGTCTGCTGCCACCCTTTCCCACCACTCCGTCGTCTTCATCGCTGGTGCCGCCGCGCCCGGCTCCTGCCGCTGCATGGAGCGGAGGAGGAGATCCTCCTCGCGTGGGCCCCGCGCCCCGGCCGAGCGAGCCGGCCGACCGAGTGCTCCGTCCGACCTCCTCTCCACCCTGGGCCAGACCCAGCAAAGGTGAGGCCCAGCCTGCCCCTCTATCCCGCGCTTTGGGCGTCTTATAGTATTTAGCGCTTGCTATTTTCTCCCCAAAAATCGCCTGTCCCTGAAAAGTCATATTATGTGTGCATGTTTGGATGCTTGTAACTTCGTGCATATTGCTCCGTTTTGCATGTATGATATGTCAAAATGTCCACCTCTTAATTCTCTACATGATGGAGTAGTTGGCATGTATTTTAATGTCATATTGATGCCTTAATCTTTGTTGCAAAACTGCTATATGATATAAACTGCTGAAACTACTGCATGTTAACTTCATTTGGGTATCTTGTGAGTGCTATAACTTTGTTTCTGTTGATGCTATGGTGATGATCTTCATATTCCCATGTTCTGCTCTTCATGCTCTACATGTTGGCGAAATTTGAGTTCATGTTATTGTGCATCTTGATATCATAATCCCTGTTGCAAAAGTGCATGTTGCTGTTAACTACTGAAAACTGCTGTAACGTGCTGATTTATCATTTTTGTTGCATTTTGTGTGTGCATACTATAAGCATGTTGTCTACATGTTTTAGGATCTTAATAATGCCATATTTACAGGGCTGCAATCCATGTATTTTTATATGCCCTGTAGAGAGTGCATCAAGCTTGTGAAGCGGGCTACTTGCTGTTAACTTTCTGTCAAGTCTGTTTCTGTCATATAATGTTGCCATGTTTGCTTGATGCTACCAATTAATCCATGCATAACCTGGGGATGCTTAGTTGACATGTTTTGATGACCATGTTATGCTCTACCATGCCATGCCTTTTGATGCCTCACATATGTAGTGTAGCATATGTTTTCATTGCCATGAACATGCCTATATGTTGTTCCAGATTTCTCTTAACTTCATGATGCCTTGTTGTGAGCTTAATATTAGTTTATACATGCCTCTTCTGGAGATGCTCCAATTACATGTTTTGAAGTATGCTACGATTACTTTGTTCACATGTCATGTTTGATAATTTTTGATGTCATATGCCTCTGTTGCATGCTTGCAAACATGCTATCATAATGTTGCTGTTTTACACTTGCTGAAACTGTTTCAACATTCAATCTTGTCTTGTTGGTTCCTATTAATCCATGAGTCATATGTATATGATGCCAGGATGTTAATTGCTCTTTGTTATGTGTAATTTGATGCCATGCCCTTGGGTGCTATGTATACTTGTTGTAGCTTGTCTATTTCTTGCTCTCAAGTTGCCATCATATTAACTCTGCTCATGCATATGCTCCTGTGTTATAAAGTTGCATTTTCATTTATCATATTGGTTTAATATTGATGCCTATAAACCTGAACCTTAATGATATTTGAATTATGTTATCTTTAAATGAAGGGTATGTCAAGTTTGTGCTCTTATAATTCCTGTAGCGTGTTGTTTTGATGTTTGCAAAGTGTCTACTTGCTGTTTTGGGCAGATTGTTGTTATAACTTGTTTGGAGTGTATATGTTGCACCGTTGCTCCGTTTTGAGCATGTTCTATATGATACTTGCTTAGAATTGCATGTAGTTTCATCATGTCATGTTGCATCCATGTTTTTAGAGTGTTTTCTTGATGTTTGAATGCATCTTGCATCAATGACATGTTTAACTTGTTTTGCTCATATCTTCTAAGCCGTAGCTCCGAACTAAATGAACTTTATATGTAACTTGACTAGAATTTCATGTAGATCATCTTGGTGCATTTTAACTTGCTGTTTAACAACTTGAACATAAGGTTTATTCAGATCTTGACCAATTTCGAAATTTGCATATGAGGCTTACCAGATTTGTTATATGTTGTTCCGGCCTCATTTAAACTTGCTTTGAAGTGTTGCTCTTGTCTGCATCATCTATTGCCATGAGTAGCATCGTGTAGCCTTGTCATGCATCATGCCTGGTTGAGCATCATGTCATGTTTATGTGTTGTGTGTTTACCGCGTTGTTTGCTTCTTTCCGGTTGTGCTTCTTCTCGATAGTTCTTGTTTCCTTGCGACCGTGAGGATTTGTTCGTCTACACTTGGTTCGTCTTCGTCTGTTTGCCTTCTTCATGGAATTGTTCTTCTTCCTAGCAGGATTTCAGGCAAGATGACCGTCACCCTGGATCTCAGTACTATCATTGCTATGCTAGTTGTCTCGATGCTATCGCTATGTCGCGCTTCCTACCACTTGTTTATCAAGCCTCCCAAATTGCCATGTCAGCCTCTAACCTTTTCACCCCTCCTAGCAAACCCTTGTTTGGCTATGTTACCACTTTGCTCAGCCCCTCTTATAGCATTGTTAGTTGCAGGAGAAGTTGAAGATTGCTCCATGTTGGAACAGGATTATGTTGGGATATCACAATATCTCTTATTTAATTAATGCATCTTTATACTTGGTAAAGGGTGGAAGGCTCGGCCTGATGCCTGGTGTTTTGTCCCACTCTTGCCTCCCTAGTTTCCGTCATACCGGTGTTATGTTCCTTAATTTTGCGTCCCTAACATGGTGAGGGGTATAGGACCCTATCGATATTTCGCTTTGAATAAAACTCTTCCAGCAAGGCCCAACATTGGTTTTAATATTTGACATAATAATACTTGAACCTAATAATTAATTGGCATAGGGTGTCGCGAACCCGAGGATTTTTTTACATACAGGGCGGGGCCAACGCTGATGGTTTTGGTCCCAACTAGAGTCGTGTGCAGCTTCCCCCGAGGAAACTTGGGTCTCAGTTGTTGTACGCTGTGCTCATCCAGACATGCCTTGAGACTAGATACGCGCGGCTACTATCAGGGTGTCGACATGCCAGGAGGCTTTGCTGGATTAGTTTTACCATTGTCGAAATGTCTTGTGCACCGGGATCCCGAGTCTGATCGGATGTCCCGCGATGGAGGATTGTTGCCGCGGATTGTGAGCTTATAATGGGATAAGTTGGGATTTCGAAAGCTGTGCCCGCGGTTATGTGGCAGATGGGAATTTGTTAATATCCGGTTGTAGAGAACTTGACACCAGATTCGAATTAAAATACCCAACACGTGTGTAACCGTGATGGTCTCTTTTTGAGTGGGCCGAGAAGAGAACACGGTGGGGTTATGTTTGAACGTAAGTAGTTCAGGATCACTTATTGAGCAGTACTAGTTTGCGTCCGTTTGCGTAGCTTCTCATCTTATTCTTGTACTCGTAAGTTATCCAGCATATCATGCTTAGTCGCTGCTGCAACCTCACCACCTATCCATTCCATACCCATTAAGCTTTGCTAGTCTTGATACCCATGGTAATGGGATTGCTGAGTCCTCGTGGCTCACAGATTACTACAACAACAGTTGTAGGTACAGGTAATGTGATGATCATGACGCGAGAGCGATGTTTCTTTGTTTTGGAGTTCTTCTTCTGCTTCTTCTTCGATTAGGGTTCCAGGTCGGTAGCCTGGGCTAGCAGGGTGGATGTCGTTTGAGTTTTTGTTTGTGTTTCATCCGTAGTCGGATGTTGCTCTTGTGTATGATGTTGCTGTATTCATGTGGCATTGTATGCCTTTTGTATGTACCCTCCACTATTACGTAATGGTACGATGTAATGATATCCACCTTGCAAAAGCGTCTCCAATATGAGCTTCTATCCTTGGTGGGACCTTCAAGTTCCTTTGGGATAGGGTCACATATTGGCGGTGACAAGTTGGTATCAGAGCCTCGACAGACCATAGGAACCCCCTTGATTGTTCGTAGTTGGCCATTGTCGAGTCAAGAATAAAAATATTTTTGGAGTCTAGTTATATCGGAGAGTAGGAATTCTTTTACTCCTCAGCCCCTTCGGTGCTGTGGTGAGGAATCTTGACGTAGGTGTTTTGAATTACTCCTCTTTCCCTTCAAAGTTTCTTTAGGATCACACAGTTAGTTTTTCGTTCGTTGGTTCTCAGTTCTTCTCATCTGGTACATTTCTAGTCAAGTTGACTCGAGCCTCCTCATCTTTGCAAGTTCAATCCTCAGTTGTTTTCTTTTCCCGCCCTCCCACCCTCTTCTTCCCAGAGCCCGAGTCCCTTTCGAGCATCAATTTCATTCGTGCGGAGCCTCTTCAGTCTTTTCTCAATCATTTCAACCGGTGAATTCTCCTTTCATTCGTCATTCTTCATCTCTTTCTTTTCCGGTGGACTCAATTCAAGTGTTTGGGTTGATCATATTCTTTTCCTTGGATCAAGTGTTTTCCCTGTATGTTCCCCTCTCGCCAGTTTATCCTTCCGGAGTGCTCAAGACATCTCAGGAGATCCGTCTGTGTTCGAATTAATTCGAGGTTATCACCTCATTCAAATATTTCAATTGTTCCGGTGCATCATCTATCTGTTAAACAATCCTTTTCCAACGGTGGTTTCTTTTTAGTGGGCCCTAACCCACAGGTCGTTTCCCAGGATCTTACCTGACTCTTCTAATTATTCTGGAGCTATTCCCAATTCCTTTCAAAGTGTGATGTAAGAATGGATTCCATCAGTCACATGCCTTCTCCAAGATCGCTTTCAAATTCTTTTCAACTTCGGTTCAACCTTTTCCTCTTTTCATTCTTCTGGAGGCATTGCGTTGTTCGACTCGTCAAGTGTCATTCCATCTTCTGAAGTTCATGTTCTATTCCTTCCATTTTTTTAGCCGGAGTGCTGCCCAAATTCTTTCGTGCTTGTTCTTTTTCTACCTTGTCTAACCGGAGTGGTTTCAGAGTCTATCTTGTTTCTTGAGCTTTTCGTTCTCGTCATATTCGCCATTCATCTTTTCTACCCGACTGCTCTCGACTTGGTTCATCTTTTCTCTTGCATTCTTACTTCACCTCTTCCTCTTTCTCTTCTGTCTCATTCCTAAGATCTCGGGACGAGATCTCTTGTTAGTGGAGGAGAGTTGTAACGCCCCGAATCCAATGCGCCAGGTGTCTTCCAGTTATTCGCTGTCGTTGCCATGTCATTCGTTTGCGTGTTACACTTTGCCATGTCATCATCTGCATTTAATCTGCTTGTTTTTCAAAACCTGCATCCGTTCGGGTCCTCCCAGTTCTCTTCGTTGTCCATTCTGAGCCCAGACCACACTCGCACACGCCCGCGACATCTCCAAGATATTATTTTATAAGTGGCATAAAAATGTTCTACGAATGAGATGAAACTTGGCTTGCGATCTTATTATAGAATAGGTAGACCGCCTGCCAAATTTCGTCGCATTTGGAGTCCGTTTGATAGCCCAACCGTTAAACATATAGCCGCAATATAGTCGGTATATTCGTTGGACGTTTTCGGTCTCCGGAAAATGCTGTCGGGCCTCTCTCTCTCTCTCTCTCTCTCTCTCTCTCTCTCTCTCTCTCTCTCCTCTCCCGCAGCCCACGGCCTTCTACATAGCCACAATCAGCACATCTGCAGCCCACCTAACCCCCCTCTGCTCCGGACCGTTGGATCGCGATCGGAGGGCTCCGAAAGCTCCCAAAACCCCCTAAGCCTAGCCTTTTTCCCTATATATACACCCCTCCCTTCCAAAATGGGCAACCCTAGCCTTCCCCTACCCCTAGACCCCCTCTTCCTCGGGATCCCCGCAGCCGCCAGCCACCTCCACCTCAAAATCCGTCGCCGGCCACCTCACGGGCGCCACTTGGCAGCCCCATTGGCCAGTCGCCGCCGCGCAGCCGCCCTCGCCCAACCACCGAGCGCCACCTGTCCCGTGCCTTCCCCCTCTAGCGCTCCAACCGCTGCGGCCCTGCAGGCCCATCGCATGCCTGCCTGGGCCCGAGCCGCCGCCGCCGCCATGACCCGCAGGTGCCCGCGCGCGCCCGAGCCCCGCGGCCGACCGTGCCCCCGCACCAGGACGCCGACGCATCCCCGAGCGCCGCCAGGGATCCTCCGCATCGCCCCTTCCGCCGCCGTGCGCCGCCGTCGCCAGTGCCCCGCTGCCGTGCACCTCCAGTGCCGCGCCCTGCCGCCACTTCATCTACAGTCGTCTGGAGCTCCCCGCTGCCGTCATCGACCCGCTCCAGCCCAGATTCGGCGAGATCCGGCCGAATCTGCCCATCCCTTCGCTCCCCGTCGTCCACTGCCCCCTTGCCCACCGTGCCGTCATCTTCAACACCGGCGCCGCCGCGCCCGGCTCCTGCCGCTGCATGGAGCGGAGGAGGAGATCCTCCTCGCGTGGGCCCCGCGCCCGGGCCTAGCGAGGCGGCCAGCCCAGTGCTCCGTCCGGCCTCCTCTCCACCCTGGGCTAGACCCAACAAAGGTGAGGCCCGGCCTACCCCTCTATCCCGTGCTCTGGGCGTCTTATAGTATTTAGCGCTTCCTATTTTTTTTTCCAGAAATCGCATGTCCCTGAAAAGTCATATTATGTGTGCCTGTTTGGATGCATGTAACTTCGTGCATATTGCTCCATTTTGCGTGTATGATATGTCAAAATGTTCACCTCTTGATGCTCTACATGATGGAGTAGTTTGCATACATGTTACTTTCATATTGAGGCCTTAATCTTCGTTGCAAACTGCTATATGATATAAACTGCTGAAACTGCTGCATGTTAACTTCATTCGGGTATCTTGTGAGTGCTATAACTTTGTCTCTGTTGATGCTATGGTGTGATCTTGATATGAACATGTTCTGATCTTCATGCTTTACATGTTGTTGTGATTTGAGTTCATGTTAGGGTGCATCTTGATATCTTAATCCCTGTTGCAAAAGTGCATGTTGCTGTTAACTGCTGAAAACTGTTGTAACTTGCTGATTTGTCATTTTTGTTGCATTTTGTGTGTGTATCCTATAAGCATGTTATCTACATGTTTTAGGAGCTTAATAATGCCATATTTACAGGGGTGCAATCCATGTATTTTTATATACCCTGTAGCGAGTGCATCAAGCTTGGGAAGTGGGCTACTTGCTGTTAACTTTTTCTCAAGTCTGTTTCTGTCATATCATGTTGCCATGTTTGCTTGATGCTACCAATTAATCCATGCATAATATGGAGATGTCTAGTTGACATGTTTTGATGCCCATGTTATTCTATACCATAAAATGCCTTTTGATGCCTCATATATGTCCTGTAGCATATGTTTTCATTGCCATGAACATGCCTATATGTTGTTCCAGATTTCTGTTAACTTCATGATGCCTTGTTGTGAGCTTGATATTAGTTGATACATGCTTATTCTTGAGATGCTCCAATTACATGTTTTGAAGTCTGCTATGAGCACCGCGTTATCATGTCATGTTTGATAATTTGGGATGTCATATACTTCTGTTTCATGCTTGCAAATATGCTATCATAATGTTGCTGTTATTACACTTGCTGAAACTGTTTCAACATTCAATCTTGTCTTGTTGGTTCCTATTAATCCACGAGTCATATGTATATGATGCCAGGATGTTAATTGCTCTTTGTTATGTTTACTTTGATGCCATGACCTTGGGTGCTATGTATACTTGCTGTAGCTTATCTCTTTCTTGCTCTCAAGTTGCCATCATATTAACTCTGCTCATGCATATGCTCCTGTGTTATAAAGTTGCATTTTGCATTGATCATATTGGTTTAATATTGATGCCTATGAACCTGAACCTTAATGATGTTTGAAGTATGTTATTTGTACATGAAGATAATGTCAAGTTTGTGATCTTATGATTCTTTAGCATGTTTTTTTGATATTTGCAAAGTGCCTACTTGCTATTTTGGGCAGATTGTTGTTATAACTTGTTTGGAGTGTATGTGTTGCACCGTTGCTCCGTTTTGAGCATGCTTTATATGAAACTTGCTTAGAATTGCATGTAGTTTCATCATGTCATGTTGCATACATGTTTTGAGAGTGTTTTCTTGATGTTTGAATGCATTTTGCATCAATGTCATGTTTAACTTGTTTTGCTCATATCTTCTAGGCCGTAGCTCTGAACTAAATGAACTTTATATGTAACTTGAGTAGAATTTTATGTAGATCATCTTGGTGCATTTTAACTTGCTGTTTAACAACTTGAACATAAGGTTTATTCAGATTTGGACCAATTTCGAAATTTGCATATGAGGACTTACCGGATTTGTTATATGTTGTTCCGGCCTCATTTAAATTTGCTTTGATGTGTTGCTCTTGTCTGCATCATCTCTTGCCATGAGTAGCATCATGTAGCCTTGTCATGCATCATGCCTGGTTGAGCATCATGTCATGTTTATGTGTTGTGTGTTTACCACGTTGTTTGCTTCTTTCCGGTTGTGCTTCTTCTCGATAATTCCTGTTTCGTTGCGACCGTGAGGATTCATTCGTCTACGCTTGGTTCGTCTTCATCCGTTCACCTTCTTCATGGACTCGTTCTTCTTCCTAGCGGGATTTCAGGCAAGATGACCGTCACCCTGGATCTCACTACTATCATTGCTATGCTAGTTGTCTCGATGCTATCGCTATGTCGCGCTTCCTACCACTTGTTTATCAAGCCTCCCAAATTGCCATGTTAGCCTCTAACCTTTTCACCCTTCCTAGCAAACCCTTTTTTTGGCTATGTTACCACTTTGCTCAGCCCCTCTTATAGCATTGTTAGTTGCAGGAGAAGTTGAAGATTGCTCCATGTTGGAACATGATTATGTTGGGATATCACAATATCTCTTATTTTATTAATACATCTATATACTTGGTAAAGGGTGGAAGGCTCGGACTTATGCCTAGTGTTTTGTTCCACTCTTGCTTCCCTAGTTTCCGTCATACTGGTGTTATGTTCCTTGATTTTGCGTCCCTAACACGGTGAGGGGTATGAGACCCTCTCGATGTTTCGCTTTGAATAAAACTCTTCCAGCAAGGCCCAACATTGGGTTTAACATTTGCCATAATAATACATGAACCTAATAATTAATTGGCATAGGGCGTCGCGAACCCGAGGATTTTTTCTACATACTGGGCGGGGCCAGCACTGATGGTGTTGGTCCCAACTTGAGTCATGTGCGGCTTCCCCCGGGGAAACATGGGTCTCAGTTGTTGTACGCTGTGCTCATCCGGATGTGTCCCGAGACTAGATAAGCGCGGCTACTATCAGGGTGTTGACACGCTGGGAGGCTTTGCTGGATTAGTTTTACCATTGTTGAAATGTCTTGTGCACCGGGATCCCAAGTATGATCGGATGTCCCGTGATGGATGATTGTCTCTGTAGATCGTGAGCTTATAATGGGCTAAGTTGGGACACCCCTGCAGGGTATAAACTATCGAAAGCCATGCCCGCGGTTATGTGGCAGATGGGAATTTGTTAATATCCGGTTGTAGAGAACTTGACACCGGACTCAAATTAAAATACCCAACCGCGTGTGTAACCGTGATGGTCTCTTTTTGAGTGGGTCGAGAAGAGAACATGGTGGGGTTATGTTTGAACGTAAGTAGTTCAGGATCACTTATTGATCAATACTAGTTTGCGACCATTTGCGTAGCTTCTCATCTTATTCTTGTACTCGTAAGTTAGCCAACATATCATGCTAGTCGCTGCTGCAACCTCACCACCTATCCATTCCATACCCATTAAGCTTTGCTTGTCTTGATACCCATGGTAATAGGATTGCTGAGTCCTCATGGCTCACAGATTACTACAACAACAGTTGCAGGTACAGGTAATGCGATGATCATGATGCGAGAGCGATGTTTCTTTGTTTTGGAGTTCTTCTTCTGCTTCTTCTTTGATCAGGGGATAGGTTCCAGGTCGGCAGCCTGGGCTAGCAGGGTGGATGTCGTTTGAGTTTCTGTTTGTGTTTCATCCGTAGTCGGATGTTGCCCTTGTGTATGATGTTGTTGTATTCATGTGGCATTGTATGCCTTTTGTATGTTCCCCCACTATTATGTAATGGTACGATGTAATGATATCCACCTGGCAAAAGTGTCTCCAATATGCGCTTCTATCCTTGGTGGGACCTTCGAGTTCCTTTGGGATTGGGTCGCATATTGGGCGTGACACCGACGTCCTGTGCAAAGGAACCATAAGCCGGGGTTTGATGCCTCTCAGAATTCTTGATTGGCTCTTTTAGCTTGACCATTGGATTGGGGGTGAGCTACTGACGATACGTCAAGTCGAATATGCTCACGTTGACAAAATTCTTTCATAGCACCCTGATGACCCGCAAGTGTAGGGGATCTATCGTAGTGCTTTCAATAAGTAAGAGTGTCGAACCCAACGAGGAGCAGAAGGAAATGATAAGCGGTTTTCAGTAAGGTTTTCTCTGCAAGCACTGAAATTCTAGGTGATAGATAGTTTTGTGATAAGATAAATAGTAACGAGTAACAAGTAAATAAAGTAAATAAAGTGCAGCAAGATGGCCCAATCCTTTATGTAGCAAAGGATAAGCCTGGACAATTTCTAATAATGAGAAAGGAGCTCCCGAGGACACATGGGAATTATTGTTAAGCTAGTTTTCATCATGTTCATATGATTCGCGTTCAGTACTTTGATAATTTGATATGTGGGTGGACCGGTGCTTGGGTACTGCCCTTACTTGGACAACCATCCCACTTATGATTAACCCCTATTGCAAGCATCTGCAACTATAAAAGAATCATTAAGGTAAACCTACCTACAACAAACATATGGATCCAAATCAGCCCCTAACAAATCAACACATAATCTAGGGTTTAAGCTTCTGTCACTCTAGCAACCCATCATCTACTTATTACTTACCTATGCCTTCCTCTAGGCCCAAATAATGGTGAAGTGTCATGTAGTTGGCGTTCACATAACACCACTAGAGGAAAAGACAACATACATCTCATCAAAATATCGAACGAATACCAAATTCACATGACTACTAATAGCAAGACTTCACCCATGTCCTCAGGAACAAATGTAACTACTCACAAAGCATATTCATGCTCATAATCAGAGGAGTAATAATGTGCATAAAGGATCTGAACATATAATGTTCCACCAAGTAAACCAATTAGCATCAACTACAAGGAGTAATCAACACTACTAGCAACCCACATGTACCAATTTGTGGTTTTGATACAAGATTGGATACAAGAGATGAACTAGGGTTTTGAGAGGAGATGGTGCTGGTGAAGATGTTGATGGAGATTGACCCCCTCCCGATGAGAGGATCGTTGGTGATGACGTTGGTGATGATTTCCCCCTCCCGGAGGGAAGTGTCCTCGGCAGAACAGCTCCGCCAGAGCCCTCGATTGGTTCCGCCAAGGTTCCGCCTCATGGCGGCGGAGTTTCGTCCCGTAAGCTTGCCCATGATTTTTTCCAGGGTAAAAGCCCTCATATAGCAGAAGATGGACACCGGAGGGCCACCAAGGGGCCCAGGAGACAGGGGGCACGCCCAGCAGGGGGGGCACCCTCCTGGCCAGGGTGTGGGCCACCTGATGTATTTCTTTCGCTCAATAATTCTTAATAAATCGAAAAATATGTTTTGTGGCGTTTCAGGACTTTTGGAGCAGTGCAGAATAGGTTTCCAATGTTTGCTCCTTTTCCAGCCAGAATTCCAGCTGCTGGCATCCCCCCTCTTCATGGTAAACCTTGTAAAATAAGAGAGAATAGCCATAAGTATTGAGATATAATGTGTAATAGCATCCCATAATGCAATAAATGTTGATATAAAAGCATGATGCAAAAATGGACGTATCAACTCCCCCAAGCTTAGACCTCGCTTGTCCTCAAGCGGAAGCCAATATCGAAAAATATGTCCACATGGTTAGAGATAGAGGTGTTGATAAAAATAAAATACGGACATGAGGGCATCATGATCATTCTTATAACAACAACATATATAGATTCCATCATATGATTTCTTATGCTCAAGTAACAATCAATTCACAATATCAACTATGGTTCAAAAACTTCATTGAGAACTAACAAACTATAATCTCAGTCATTGAAGCAATCGCAATTTATCATAATATCAGAAAGAGTCAACAACAGAGCTTTTCAGCAAGTCCACATACTCAACTATCATATAATCTTCTACAATTGCTAACACTCACGCAATACTTGTGGTTATAGAGTTTCAGTCGGACACTGAGAAAGATATGGGCTTATTGTGTTGCCTCCCAACATATTCACCTTTAGGTGATGTCAACAATAATAGTCCATGCTAACAAACATCCAATTGGATATATATATCATGATTGTTCAAACACGAGGAGCTTGCCAAAGGATAAAATGAAAATGGGGAAAGGTGAAGATCACCTCGACACAAGTATAAAGCAAAAACATAAAGTAAGAACATAAAGTAAAAGATAGGCCCTTCGCAGAGGGAAGCAGAGGTTGTCATGCGCTTTTAGGGTTGGATACACAAAATCTTAGTACGAAAGAACGTCACTTTATATTGCCACTAGTGTATGGACCTTTATTATCCAGTCTGTCGCTTTTATTGCTTCCATAACAAGATCGTATAAAGCTTATTTTCTCCGCACTAATAAGTCATGCATATTTAGAGAGCAATTTTTATTGCTTGCACCGATGACAACTTACTTGAAGGATCTTACTCAATCCATAGGTAGATA
This sequence comes from Triticum aestivum, assembly GCF_018294505.1. Classification (NCBI taxonomy): domain Eukaryota; kingdom Viridiplantae; phylum Streptophyta; class Magnoliopsida; order Poales; family Poaceae; genus Triticum; species Triticum aestivum. The sequence goes on from NC_057813.1 coordinate 449,372,078, forward strand.
TGGTGGACTCTCATGGCAAAACTGGGTTTTAAGGATATTTGGAAGCACAAGTAGTATCTCTACTTGGTGCTAGGAATTTGGCTAGCATGAGGGGGAAAGGCAAGCTCAACATGTTTGTAAGGTCAATGACAACATACTTTAACTGAGATGTGAGAAAACATAAACCATTACGTTGTCTTCCTTGTCCAACGTCAACTTTTTTAGCATGTCATACTTAATGAGTGCTCACAATCATAAACGATGTCCAAGATAGTATATTTATATGTGAACCTCTCTTTCCTTATCACTTCCTATTAATTGCAACAATGACCAAAACCATGTTTATCAACTCTCAACAACTTTTAAGCCTCATACTTTCTATGTGTGAAGTCATCACTAACTATAAGATCAATATGAACTCTTTTATTCTTTTTACTCTTTCAAGATCATAGCAACATAGCAAAGCCCTTGACTCAACACTAATCTTTATTATAGATAGCTCACGGACTCGATTACAAAAAGAGATCACAAAGCAAAACTCAAAACTACTTGATATCAAAACTCCAATCTACTAGATCAAGATACTACTAAAAGGATCGAACTAAATAAAACGGTAAATATAGGAGAGTGATGGTGATACGATACCGGGGCACCTCCCCCAAGCTTGGCAGTTGCCAAGAGGAGTGCCCATACCCATGTGATTATGTCCTCGGAGGTGATGAAGGTGGTGATGAGGATGTAGGCTTCTTCCTCAATTTACGCTTGAGTATAGTATTTTGCTCTTTTAGGTCCTTGATCTCCTGCTCAAGGATTAATACTCTTTTGCACAATTCCTGTTTATTTTCCTGCAAGAGACGGAAAGGAATAAACTCGATCTTTGGCTTCTTTGCTCTTTCAGGAAGGCTTGACTTCTTGAACTTCACATGCATATCCCCACATTGGGGTAATGGGATTTTGTTCCCGTCTGAACTCGTCTCCTCCTTTCCCTGAGGCTCATAGTCTTATTCTTCTTCAGAGGTCCAGCCATCATGCTCTAGGTCCCCGTAGACCTTAGGGTTTGCAAGGTAATCAGCCACATAGCTTTCCCCTTCTGAATCCTGAGATGACATAATGCTCTATATCTGCAACAGAAACAGCTCGAAACAAAAATAGAGGATATTTGCATGATACGATGGTCAAAACCTTCGGGAGCATATATAATGAATCTTTACCGACCAAAATACGTAACGTGCAAGAAAATGGAGTCCGGGAGGCACACGAGGTGCCCACGAGACAGGGGGCGCGCCCAGTAAGGGTGGGCGCGCCCTCCACTCTCGTGGGGGCCTCGTGTCCCTTTCAGACTTCTTCTTTCTTCCTAAAATTCTTAAATAATCCAAAACTGATAAAAATTGCCATTGGAGTTATTTTGGAGTCGGTTTACTTATCGTACCACATACCTATTCCTTTTTGGAGTCTGGAACGTTCTGAAAAGTGTCCCTTATGTATTCCTCTAGGGTTACGGTTTCAATAATATTAGTTTCAACATTAATAGGATTACCTGAAATATAATGTTTAATTCTTTGACCGTTTACCACCCTCAGACCTGTGCCTTCGAAGTTGTTGATCTTTATGGCACCAGAACAATAGACCTCCTCGATAACGTAGGGACCTTCCCATTTAGAGAGAAGCTTTCCTGCAAAAAATCTTAAACGAGAGTTGAATAACAACACATAATCTCCTACGTTAAACTCACGCTTTTGTATCCTTTTATAATACCAGCGTTTAACTTTTTCTTTGAATAGCTTGGCATTCTCATAGGCCTGGGTTCTCCATTCATCAAGTGAGCTAATATCAAACAACCTCTTCTCACTGGCAAGTTTGAAGTCATAATTGAGCTCTTTAATAGCCCAATATGCTTTATGTTAAAGTTCAAGAGGTAAATGACATGCTTTTCCATAAACCATCTTATATGGAGACATACCCATAGGATTTTTGTATACAGTTCTATAGGCCCATAACGCATCATCAAGTTTTTTGGACCAATTCTCTCTAGATCTATTCACAGTCTTTTGCAAAATTAATTTGAGCTCTCTATTGCTCAACTCTACTTGACCACTAGACTGCGGATGATAAGGAGATGTGATTCTATGATTGACATCATACTTAGCAAGCATCTTACGGAAAGCACCATGAATAAAATGTGAACCACCATCAGTCATAAGATATCTAGGGACTCCAACCTCGGAAAAATAACTTCTTTAAGCATTTTAATAGAAGTGTTATGATCAGCACTACTAGTTGGAATAGCTTCTACCCACTTAGTAACATAATCATTAGCAACTAAAATATGTGTATAACCATTAGAGGCAGGAAAAGGTCCCATATAATCAAAGCCCCAAACATCAAACGGTTCAATAACAAGAGAATAATTCATAGGCATTTCTTGACGTCTACTAATGTTACCTACTCTTTGACATTCGTCACAAGATAAGACAAACTTACGAGCATCTTTGAAGAGAGTAGGCCAATAAAAACCAGATTGTAGTACCTTATGTGCACTTCTATCTCCAGTGTGGTGTCCTCCATAGGATTCAGAGTGACACTTGCGCAGGATCTGTTCCTGTTCATGCCCAGGTACACAACGTCTAATAACACCATCTACTCCTTTATAAAGGTGTGGGTCATCCGAAAAGTAATGTCTTAAATCATAAAAGAACTTTTTCTTTTGCTGGTATGTGAAACTAGGTGGTATAAATTTAGCAACAATATAATTAGCATAATCAGCATACCATGGAGCAGTACGAGAAGCATTAATGACCGCTAATTGTTCATCAGGAAAGCTATCATCAATAGGCAGTGGGTCATCAAGAATATTCTCTAACCTAGACAAGTTGTCTGCAACGGGGTTCTCAGCTCCCTTTCTATCAATAATATGCAAATCAAATTCTTGGAGCAGGAGAACCCATCTAATGAGTCTAGGCTTAGCGTCTTTCTTTTCCATAAGATATTTAATAGCAGCATGATCAGTGTGAATAGTAACTTTGGAATCAACAATATAAGGTCTAAACTTATCACATGCAAACACAACTGCTAAGAATTCTTTTTCAGTATTAGCATAATTTCTTTGGGTAGTATCAAGAGTCTTACTAGCATACTGGATAACATTCAATTTCTTATCAACTCTTTTCCCTAGAACATCACCTACAACATAATCACTAGCATCACACATAATTTCAAAGGGTAATTTCCAATTAGGTGGCTGAACAATAGGTGCAGTGATCAAAGCTTTCTTAAGTATTTCAAATGCTTCTACACAATCATCATCAAAGACAAAAGGAATATCTTTTTGCAATAAATTAGTCAGAGGCCTAGAGATTTTAGAAAAGTCCTTAATGAACCTCCTATAAAAACCGGCATGACCAAGGAAACTTCTTATACCTTTATGTCCTTGGGACATGGCATCTTTTCAATAGCATCAACTTTGGCTTTGTCAACTTCAATACCTCTCTCGGAAATCTTATGCCCCAAGACAATGCCTTCATTAACCATAAAGTGACACTTTTCCCAATTCAGAACGTGACTAGTGTCTTTGCATCTCTGCAAAACTCGATCAAGGTTGCTCAAACAATTATCAAAAGAGGATCCATAAATGGAGAAGTCATCCATGAATACCTCACAAATCTTTTCACAAAAATTAGAGAATATAGCCATCATGCATCTTTGAAAGGTAGCAGGTGCATTACATAAACCAAAAGGCATACGTCTATAAGAAAAAGTACCGAAAGGGCAAGTAAAAGTAGTTTTTGATTGATCTCCCGCTGACACAGGTATTTGAGAGAAACCAGAATAACCATCTAGAAAGCAAAAATTTGTGTGTTTGGATAGTCTTTATAGCATTTGATCAATAAAAGGTAAAGGTAATGATCTTTCTTAGTAGCCTTATTTAATTTACAAAAATCAATTACCATCCTATAACATGTAATAATTCTTTGTAGGATCAATTCATCTTTATCATTAGGAACAACGGTAATACCTCCCTTTTTAGGAACACAATGGACAGGGCTTAACCAATCACTATCAGCAATGGGATAAATTATACCTGCCTCAAGGAGCTTTAGTATCTCCTTTCTTACCACTTCTTTCATCCCGGGATTTAGTCGTCGTTTAGGATCTCTAACTGGTTTGGCATCGTCCTCCAATTTAATTTTGTGTTGGCATAACGTGGGACTAACGCCCTTAAGATCATCCAGAGTATATCCAATAGCAGCTCGGTGCTTCTTCAGAGTGTTCAATAATCTTCCTTCTTCTTGCTCTGAAAGGTTAGCACTAATAATAACATGATATATTTTCATTTCATCAAGATAAGCATACTTAAGATTATCAGGTAAAAGTTTGAGTTCAAACATGGGATCACCCTTGGGTGGAGGGGGATCCCCAAGAATTTCAACGGGAAGATTATGTTTTAGCACAGGTTTCTGTTTAAGGAATACTTCATCTATTTCCCTTCTTTCCTTCATAAACATGTCATTTTCATGGTCTAGCAAATATTGTTCTAAAGGATCAGTAGGAGGCACAGCAATGGAAGCAAGACCAATAATCTCATCCTTACTAGGTGGTTCCCTATCACGAGGTTGTCTATGAAACTTAGCAAAATTAAACTCATGAGACATACCATCTAAGCCAATGGTGACAATATCTTTTTCACAATCAATCTTAGCACTAGCTGTATGCAAGAAGGGTCTACCAAAAATAATTGGACAGAAACAATCTTGTGGGGAAGCAAGAACAAGATAATCAGCAGGGTATTTAACTTTCCCACACAAAACTTCAACATCTCTAACAATCCCAACTGGTTTAATGGTATCCCTATTAGCAAGCTTAATAGTAACATCAATGTCTTCTAATTCAACGGGTGCAATGTTCCATCTCCTGTAAATGGATTAGCTAGCATTTTCTCTATCATACCCAAAGGAATCTCAAAATAAATATTTTCATAAAGTTCAGTATGTTGAGGAGCAACTCTTTGCTCTTCTGGTCGGGGTGAAGATACCCCGAACAAGCCCCTCAAAGGATTATTTACCATAGTGACAAGTAACAGAAAATTTCAGCACACTAAATAAATGATTCCTTACCAAGTTCCACTCACCAAAAGCGCTACACTCCCCGGCAACGGCACCAGAAAAGTGTCTTGATGACCCACACGTGTAGGGGATCTATCGTAGTCCTTTCGATAAGTAAGAGTGTTGACCCAACGAGGAGCAGAAGGAAATGATAAGCGGTTTTCAGTAAGGTTTTCTCTGGAAGCACTAAAATTGTAGGTGATAGATAGTTTTGTGATAAGATAAATAGTAACGAGTAACAAGTAAATAAAGTAAATAAAGTGCAGCAAGATGGCCCAATCCTTTATGTTGCAAAGGATAAGCCTGGACAACTTGTAAGAATGAGAAAGGAGCTCCCGAGGACACATGGGAATTATCGTCAAGCTAGTTTTCATCACGTGATTCACGTTCTGTACTTTGATAATTTGATATGTGGGTGGACCGGTACTTGGGTACTACCCTTACATGGAAAAGCATCCCACTTATGATTAACCCCTATTGCAAGCGTCCGCAACTACAAAAGAAGTATTAAGGTAAACCTAACCACAACATTAAACATATGGATCCAAATCAGCCCCTAACAAAGCAACGCATAAACTAGGGTTTAAGCTTCTGTCACTCTAGCAACCCATCATCTACTTATTACTTCCCTATGCCTTCCTCTAGGCCCAAATAATGGTGAAGTGTCATGTAGTCAACGTTCACATAACACCACTAGAGGAAAAGACAACATACATTTCATCAAAATATCGAATGAATACCAAATTCACATGACTACTAATAGCAAGATTTCACCCATGTCCTGAGGAACAAACGTAACTACTCACAAAGCATATTCATGTTCATAATCAGAGGAGTAATAATGTGCATAAAGGATCCTAACATATAATCTTCCACCAAGTAAACCAATTAGCATCAACTACAAGGAGTAATCAACACTACTAGCAACCCACATGTACCAATTTGTGGTTTTGATACAAGATTGGATACAAGAGATGAACTAGGGTTTTGAGAGGAGATGGTGCTGGTGAAGATGTTGATGGAGATTGACCCCCTCTCGATGAGAGGATCATTGGTGATGTCGTTGGTGATGATTTCCCCCTCCCGGAGGGAAGTGTCCCCGGCACAACAGCTCCGCCAGAGCCCTAGATTGGTTCCGCCAAGGTTCTGCCTCGTGGCGGCAGAATTTCGTCCCGTAAGCTTGCCCACGATTTTTTCCAGGGTAAAAGCCCTCATATAGTAGAAGATGGACACCGGAGGGCCACCAGGGGGGCCCAGGAGATAGGGGGCGCGCCCAGTAGGGGGGGGGGCACGCCCCCACCCTCCTGGCCAGGGTGTGGGCCCCCTGATGTATTTCTTTTGCTCGATAATTCTTAATAAATCAAAAAATATGTTTCGTGGAGTTTCAGGACTTTTGGAGCAGTGCAGAATAGGTTTCCAATGTTTGCTCCTTTTCCAGCCAGAATTCCAGCTGCCGGCATCCCCCTCTTCATGGTAAACCTTGTAAAATAAGAGAGAATAGCCATAAGTGTTGAGATATAATGTGTAATAACAGCCCATAATGCAATAAATATTGATATAAAAGCATGATGCAAAATGGACGTATCACACCCTTGGACAGATTAGTGCCATTATCAGTTATGATGCTGTGGGGAAAACCAAAGCAAAAAAAATCACCTTTTTGATGAATTGAACCGTTGTTGCCACGTCACACTTGCTGACTGGTTCTGCTTCAACCCACTTTGTAAATTTGTCAACAGCCACCAAAAGGTGGGTGTTTTTGTCCTTGGACCTTTTGAAAGGCCCAACCATATCAAGCCCCCAAACTGCAAACAGCCAAGTAATCGAAATCGTCCTTAATTCTTGAGCCGACACGTGAGCTCGCCGTGAAAATTTCTGACAACCGTCACATTTACTGACCAAATCCTCTGCATCAGCATGAGCCGTCAGCCAATAAAATCCATGATGAAAAGCTTTAGCCACAAGATATTTAGAGCCAGCATGATGACCATAATCTCCTTCATGAATCTCGCGAAGAATTTCACGACCCTCTTCAGAAGAGACACAACGTTGAAACGCCCTAGTAACACTACAATGGTGTAATTCTCCGTTGACAATTGTCATCGATTTAGATCGTCGAGTTATCTGTCTGGCCATGGTTTCATCCTCAGGTAACTTGCCTCGGGTCATATAAGCCAAATATGGAACTGTCCAATCAGGAATAGCGTGAAGAGCCGCCACCAATTGTGCTTCCGGTTCAGGAATAGCCAGATATTCCTCTGTAGGCAATTTGACAGAAGGGTTATGCAGAATATCCAAGAAAGTGTTAGGTGGCACCGGCTTACGCTGGGACCCTAACCGGCTTAAGGCATCAGCCGCCTCATTTTTCCTGCGATCAATGTGTTCCACTTGATAACCCTTGAAGTGCCCAGCAATAACATCAACCTCGCGGCGATAAGCCACCATGAGTGGATCCTTAGAATCTCATTTGCCTGAAACTTGCTGAGCCACCAAGTCCGAGTCGCCAAAACATCTCACCCGGCTTAAACTCATCTTCTTAGCCATCCGAAGACCATGGAGTAAGGCTTCAAACTCAACTGCATTGTTACTACAGGGAAACATCAACCTTAAAACATAACAAAACTTGTCACCTCGAGGGGAAGCTAAGACCACTCCAGCCCCTGAGCCCTCCAATTGCCTGGACCCATCAAAGTGAATAGTCCAATATGTGTTATCTGGCTTCTCTTCAGGCATCTGCAGCTCTGTCCAGTCATTTATGAAATCCACAAGTGCTTGAGACTTGATGGCTGTTGGGATATGACTACTGAGTTAAACCACCCAGGAGGGGCCGGATTAACTCACAAGGAATCCCATACAAGAGCCCATGAAGATGAAGGCTATGGCGCTTTAACTATGAAGACTTAGAGGCCCGGAGCCCAATGGCGGATTAGGGCCCATAATAGTAAACCGCCATAGATGTATAACTTATATTGTAAGTCAAGGAAAGGAGAAACCGAGCCACACACTTGTATGAGCCGGCCTCAGGATTTTGTAGACCGGCCGGGCGTCAACCTATGTATATAAAGGGACGACCCGGCGGCAGTTCAGGGACAAGAGACAACAACTCGAGAGCTAGGCAAAGCATATTTGCTCCCTGGTAATCAAGACCACATCAAGAACACCACAACTGGATCATAGGCTTTTACCTTCACCGTAAGGGGCCGAACCAGTATAAACTCCTTGTGTCCTTTGTCCGGTTTAACCCCTCTAAGCTAACCCGATCGTGATGGCGCCACTTGTTGGGGAACATAGCAGAATTTCAAAATTTTCTATGCATCACCAAGATCAATCTATGGAGTGACTAGCAATGAGAGAGAGGGTGAGGATGAGCATCTTCATACCTTTGAAGATCGCTAAGCGGAAGCGTTACAAGAACACGGTTGGTTGAGTCGTACGCGCAGCGATTCATATCACGGTCAATTCCAATCTAAGCACCGAACGGACGGCGCCTCTGCGTTCAACACTCGTACAGCCCGGGGACGTCTCCTCCTTCTTGATCCAGCAAGGGGAGAGGAGAAGTTGAGGGAAAACTCCAGCAGCACGACGACATGGTGGCGATGGAGCTCGTGGTTCTCCGGCAGGGCTTCGCCAAGCACTACGGAGGAGGAGGAGGTGTTGGAGGAGGGAGAGGGCTGCGCAAGGGAAGGGTGCGGCTGCCCTCTCTCTCCCTCACTATATATAGGGGGAAGGGGGTGTAGGACGCGCCCTAGGGTTCCCTAGGGGAGGGGTGGCGGCCACAGGGGAAACCCTAGATGGGTTTGGGCGCCCCCACCCCCTAGGAACTTGCCCCCAAGCCGGGAGGGGAGGCTTCCCTAGGGGTGGCGCCCCTACCTCTCCAGGTTACGTGAGATGGGGTGGGAGGGGCGCTCAGCCCCTTAGGGCTTGTTTGATAGCCCGTGATCCCGGGGGATCCCCGTCAAATACCAGGTCGCAAAGCCCACGAGACAATCTCCGCCCATGGAAAACCACCGCAACCTTTGGTCCCTCGCTCGCTGGGGAAATTTTGCCCCCATCCCCTTCCTTTCCCAGGGTGGGAGATCCACGCCTAGATAGGTCGGGGTGAAAAGCCACTACTCATGCAGGCGCATCTGGCGATCTCCGATCCCGCGACTACCCTAATGCTTTGCCTAGAGTTTTTTCTGGATGTGATCTTCTCCCCTCTCCTCTGACATCCAAACTACCATGGTGATCTCCCCGTGGTAGTAGGAGAGGATCCCCGATGGCCATGGAAATCCCCTGGTGGAGGATTTGAGCCCTGGGATGCTTCCCCTTTGCAACCAAATTAGGCCTTAGTGGGCTGATGTGCTCCCTCCCCTTGGCCCATAAGGCCCCCCAACACTTGCCGAGGCCTCCGAAACTCCTTCCGGACATGCTGGTCATCACCTGGTACCCCCGGAACAATTCCGGACTCCAATACCCTTCGTCCAATATACCGATCTTCACCTCGGACCATTCCGGAGCTCCTCGTCACGTCCGGGATCTCATTCGGGACTTCGAACAACCTTAGATAACCACATACTATTTCCCATAACAACTCTAGCGTCACCGAACCTTAAGTGTGTAGACCCTACGGGTTCGGGAACCATGCAGACATGACCAAGACATCTCTCCGGAAAATAACCAACAGCGGGATCTGGATACCCATGTTGGCTCTCACATGTTCCACGATGATCTCATCGGATGAACCACAATGTCGAGGATTCAAGAAATCACGTATACAATTCCCTTTGTCAATCGGTACGTTACTTGCCCGAGATTCGATCGTCAGTATCCACTACAAAAAAATACACTTCCGTGATGATACGTGTTTGTCATAGTAGGTCGCGTTTTTTGTCATGCATGTACATCCATGACGATTTTATGACAGAATCAAGATAGTCATACCTGTGCTGTCGTAGAAGTGTTCCATGACATTACCAAAATTATCATCACGGAAGTGTCCACTTCCGTGACGATAAATCGCGCGTCACAGAAGTGCTTTCGTCAAGGGTGACTGACACATGGCATCCACCGTAACGGAACACCGTTAAGCTATCGGGTCGGGTTTTGGATCCGATAACCCATTAACAGCCCCGACCAATGGGGATTTTCCACGTGTAAAATCATCATTGGCTGGAGGAAACACGTGTCGGCTCATCGTTGGGACAGATGTCATCCACTCATTGGACAGAAGGCGCCTATGATACGTTGACACGTGGCACGGCCCATCAAGTTTAAATGGGCCGGCCCAACTAAAGGCCCACAAGATTTTTGCGGACCATAATGGGCCGGCCCAGCTAAAGGCCAATGAGATTTTGCGGACCATTGGGCTGGCCCAGCTAAAGGCCCACAAGATTTCACGGGCCATAATGGGCCGGCCCAGGTAAAGGCCCACAAGATTTTTGTGTGCCATAATGGGCCGGCCCAGGTAAAGGCCCACAAAATTCTTGCGGATCATAATGGGCCAGCCCAGCTAAAGGCCCACGAGATTTCACCGACACTAATGGGCCGGCCCAGCTGTAGGCCCACAAGATTTTGAGGAGCCTACTAGGCCGGCCCATTAACTGGCTGCCATGTTTTGGGCCAAATGCCGGCCCATATTTGATCCGGTCCATTAATGGCCTGCCACGTTCCGGGCCTAATAATGGCCCATATGAGATCCAGCCCATTAAAATCCTCCCACGTTCTGGGCCAAATCACGGCCCAGATCAGGTCCGGCCCTTTAAGAGGCTTCGGCCTCAATTATGGCCCATATCAGATTCGGCCCGGGAACTGGACGCTATGCTTTTGGGCCCACTTGCAAAAGGCCCATTTAGTAAATCGGCATGATATTAGTTTCGGCCTGTTAAGGGCCCGTTTAACATTTCGGCCCTATATTAATTTCGGCATGTTAAAAGCCCGTCATATAGTTGGGCCTAACTACGGCCCGGTTTGCATCCGGCCTGCTCACAGCCTATATCTGATTGGGCCAAATAAGGACCGAGACAATTTTGGCCTGTTAAAAGCCCATGATTTGATTCGCACAATCATGGGCCGGGGTACATTTCGGGCTGCTGCCGGCCCATGAGCTGTTCGGCACGTTTCATGCGCAACCTACTTCTCAGCCTCCTAAAAGCCCATTGAGTTTTCTTGCGAAAAGAGGGCCGGGGGTTACTCGGCCTATTAAAGGACCGAATCTACTAGTGGGCCAGTTTGACGGGGCCCATGATGCGGATCATACATCGTGATTGCATGACGGCCCGATTATGTACCGTAATTTTACGGTTTTGCCGCTTTACTGCGAAGACAGGATATATATACAGTAAAATAACTATAGCATCGTGAATAAGAAAAAACCTAGACTATACAATAAAGAAATTACGGCATATTACATCCAATGGGCATGAAAGTTCGCCACTATGATAATAAAGCATAAGCAGACAGCAGATTACATACACTGGGCATCAAAGATCACCACCAGTGCAAATAAACACACCGACAAAATAATATACAAAACCGACAACACTTCAATAGAGTTCAAGAAAGGTTAGCCCTGCTGGCGACCTGCAGTGCAAGCACCTGAGCAAGATGATGAGACTGCGCTTGTTCAACACTTATATCTTCCTCACTCTGAAAGATAAACAAGCAGACATATGACAGGTTTTGCACATAAAAGTATCAGTGCTGACAATTCATCACATTTCTTACTGGTAAATAAAGTGACACAGTTTAAAAATGCATTGACACAATATGGTATTGTTCAGGTCAAGGCATGGCAGGAAATGACATTGTGAAGGAGTTGGCAGCTTCACGACACCACTGGATTACAGATCAAGAACTCATAAGTATCAATGGTTAGTGTGCTGTCAATTTATCCCATTTCAGATTGGCAAGTAAAGAGACAGTTTAAATAATAGTAGAATGATATGACATTGTTCATAGTTAAGACATTGCAGAATATGACATTGTGCCGTAGTGGGTAGGTTCACCACACCACTGGATTACAGATGAAGAACAGAAGCATACATGAAGTGCAAAAGAAGATCACTTGCTCTGTATAGTTTAATTTACATGGTATGAAGAAGGAACTTGGTTTTACAACTGAAAACTTAAATTGAGAAGGACAAACTTTTGTTTATGAACTACTCCCTCCGTTCCTAAATATAAGTCTTTTAGAGATTTCAATATGAACTACATATGGATGTATATAGACATAGTTTAGAGTGTAGATTCACTCGTTTTGTTCCGTATGTAGTCCATATTGAAATCTCTAGAAAGACTTATATTTAGGAACAGAGGGAGTACATAATAAACTTTAAACATGCAATTTGATGCAAACACCAAAAATAAACAGCTGTTGCATTCATGCCTAACCAAATATACACAACAAAGTTTGAAGTCTTGAGAAGGACAAACTTACATTACTGGTGAAGACAGGCTCTATAAAGCCCTTGTCCATGCTGATGGGGGGGGGGAATTCAAGAAGTTTACCACAAAATCTTCTTCATAAGCATTGCCTTTATTCTACATTTTGTTAAGAGTATATATATATATATATATATATAGATGTGATAATATACGAAAAAATGGAGAATATTTAAGATAAGATGAAGAGTGATGCTACATAACCAAGTAGCTATAAATGTATGTGCAGCGATACAGGCAAAAGGCACAAGCCAAGAGCAATGCACAGCTGAACTTATTCAGTACCAACCTTATGGTAAGAGTAAATATAGATCTGATGTGTAGAAAATGGAGGGCAAAGGAAAATAAGCTGCAGAGTGATGGTACATGAACAACTACCTGTCAATATAAGTACACTGATAAAGGACATCATGTACTTAAAAGAACAATGCAGAGCTAAAAAAATCATTGGCATTAGATATATTCTACACTAATGTAACCATTCATACAGATCAGATAATTTGGACCGAACAATTGATAAGCAAGCTATCATGCATACTGCTGTCACATAATGAACCAGGTATGTATGCAAGTACAGTGATACAGGAGAACAATTACTAAGAAGAGCAAAGCAGCGGGCAGCATATTTGCGATATCCTGTCATTCTTTTCAAACCGGAATTCTTCTTCGAGCAGATTTCCTGCAAAAAAGATCCATAAAGCACATGTGGAAAAGTAGAAGTTCAAATTGTCATGTGATTTCATAGACAGTACCTCATCCTGGGATTGAGACCAGTGCATAACAAGGGTTTTCCATTCAATGTCTTCTAAATTTAGCACATGAGACTTCACTGGAAATTCGTTTATAGACTTGCCATCAAAGTGTGATTTCCTCAGGTAACATCGGTACTGCTGCAATGCTTCCCTGAGAAGCACAAGCAAGCTTTGCTCGTCATGACTATCCAGATTGACCCTAGCCTAGTTACACTAGTGTAATGTAAATCATTGATGTGTTCGATCAGCAGAAAACAGGAAACTAATAACCATGAATAATAGCACTTACACGTAAGTTGGACAGGAAGATGTGAAAATGGTGTTTGTCTTCACTATAATCTTCCCATGATGGGAATATATGCACGTAGTACCTAACAACATTGAAAGCATTGTCTTTTAAACTGGGAATAAATGGAATGTGGTTCCAATCTGCAGGAATTGGTCATCTCTGCAGTTGGGATAGGTCTTCGGCCGGTGGACTTGCTGTACTTTTTGCTGGAGTGGGATTTTTCTGTGGTACTGCTGGTGCTATGGCAAATGAAATCGGTATACCTTTTGCTGGAGTGTAGGTCCTGTGTGGTGGGGCTAGTGGTGTGGCCAGTGAAGTATGGGTACAGTCTGCTGGAGTCGGTCCTACGTTTTGTGTCACTGGTTGTACAACCAATATAAGTGGGGCGCTATCTGATTTCTCCAGCACCACCACGTTTTCCAAGGACTTTGCTGGTGCTCCTTCGGGTTCGGCAATCACCCTCTTCCTTTTTGATGTCTGATGCACAAGAACAATCTTTGAGTGGAAAAACATGGTATGATGACAGATGGAATATGTATTGATAATGGATGGGCATGGCATCTCGAGTTATATGATGAGTAAACTAAGCAGACGGCGGTGCAACAAAGTAGAAGAAATGCAAGACAACATATGCAAGATACGCACATTCAATAAAACCTTGCCAAATTAGAACAGGCACCTTGATGGGTGAACAGGACATGCCATCTGCCTTTGACTCCTCGAGGTTAGAATAGTCATTAGGATGATATTCTGAACAAGAATCAACAGGTGGGGAGCGTATGAGTTTCATTGCTTCCAGAATGGCACTCAATGCCTTGGTGCCAATTTTGTAAGTCATTGCAGTGTTCCACAATATTCTTCTGATGCGCGGATTCTGATATTCACTATAATTGTGTATAATATCTAAGAACCATGAAAACATAAATAGTTGTGAGATTATCTTTGTAATGCAGATGACATTCTAATATAGGGGCACCCCTGTAAACACTTGTGTGCTATCACTGGATTCTGATGAGAGAGCTCATGTGTGCTGTAATATGGTGCGTGCATTTATATAATCTAGCACAAGTACACAAAAAATAGGCTCCAGAAGTAAGGATAGCTGGCAGATGACAGGTTCATAATATACTATATAGAGAGTTTATTGCCAAACCATGATAACAAGAGCACACAACATCTAGGCAGATCATAGTGTACATAACAGGGGTGCACCATAACCACGATATATAAATCGGGAAAGTGGAACTGGCTTGAAAATACGGTGTTGTATTGCCGCTAGTAATTGAAAGCCTATCGATCACGTACATGCCAGCTCTATCAGCTATTGACTGCAGATGTCCCTGCGCCCCTTCCTGACAAGGAACATACTATACGTACTAAATACAGAATAAACAAAGAGGAACATGTTAAAGAACAGAAGAGGAAGCATATTATTGAGATTCCGCTTCATTGCATACAATGTTGGTTGCCCACTCATGATGAATCATAGCGCCCAAAGAAATGCAATTCCATGCCGTCTCTCTATATGTGGCAATTTTGAACAAGAGTCATTAGGATCATATTCTGAACAAGAGTCAACAGGTGGGGAGCGTATGAGTTTCATTGCATCCAGAATGGCACCCAATGCCTTAGTGCCAATTTTGTGAGTCATTGTAGTGTTTAGCTTCAAGAGTGGACTGCTGCTAGTGCGGCACAGAGTAGCTACACATATCATAGTGTAGATATAACGGGAAAACCTTAAGCATCAGAGTAAAATCAACAAAGTGGAACTTGCTGGAATATATGTGCTAGTTTGCTGGTACGACTAGAAAGGCTTCAGATACCAGCTCTCTTCAAGTGAAGGTGCGGTACTGTTAATATCAGTGTAACTCTCAAAGGCGACACAGCTCCCCGCATTTCCTTGTTGTTCTTATAGGATTCAAGTGGGCAGGCCACTAGAAATCCTATTCCTATGTTTACAAGATCCTATGAATGAAAGAGGCTCAAAGTGTCCATCACAACCGACCGTATAGACCTCTACACTGCAAATGTCCCTGCTCATCTTTAGTACAAGGAACATACTGTACTACTATCAAACTCCCTCCGTTCCAAAATATAAGTCTTGGTAGACATTTCCACTATGGATCACATACAGATGTATCCAGATACATTTTAGAGTGTAGATTCACTCATTTTGCTCCATATGTAGTCCATGGTGGAATCTATACAAAGACTTGTATTTAGGAACGGAGAGAGTACATATTAAAGAAGAACAGAAGAGGAACATGGTGAAGAAGAGCAAGCAGATTTTGGATAATAAAATGTTGGTTGCGTAGTGCCCACACATGATGAACCAGAGCGCATTAAGAATGCAACTCCTAGCTGTCTCTCGACCATTCCACGCGGTTGGATGAAGATCCTACGTCTCGTAACCCATCTTCTTCCTCGTCTCTGATTCTTCCCATACAGAACACCGCACGATCCGCCGGCGGGACCACCGGCCCCCACCGCCTGTGTTCCTCCACCACCCCCACCCCCACCCCCACCCCAACCCCCACCTGCGTCGAGTTTTCTTCGTTCGGTGAGGTCCCACAACCACCCGACCCCTTCGTTTGCACCGGCGAACTCTGGCGAGCTCTGAAAAATTTAGTCTACTGTGATTTAACTAGTGTGGAATATAAAAGGGGAAAACCATAAGAATTGGGAGTATAGTGTTGATCATGCCATGGAGGATCTGAAGGTGCAAACCGGACAAAGGCAACTTCGCAACCAAGACAAGAAATCAAAGTAAAGCAGTGGCGATCTATTTTCTTGCTGCCATAAATAAGTTGAGCAGATACGAAAGAGTACTGCCTCCGGTGCGGTGCCGTGTACACATCTTCTGAGAATTTGACGGTGCTGCGGTAGCGATGGCTGTCGGCGGCGTGGAACCAGATCTAGGAGGGTAGACAGTGGCGGCGGGGCGCGATGGACGAGACGGTCGTAGGAGCGGCCCCGGCAAGGTGGACGACGGCGGGGATGAAGCGAGAGGACGGGATGCAAGGATCCCGGTTCGAAGCCGTGGATGAGAGAGGTCGATCTCTTGTAATGGACGGCGACGTCGGTGTATCAGCTCCGGCATGGTGGAGGAGGACGACGGTGGATGGGGTGGCAGGCGGCGGCGGACGGAGGAGGGTGGGGTGGAGAGGGTGTTTTGGCGCCCACGGAGTACGAATGGGGAAATGGGAGGTAGAGAGGAAGGGGGGAAATATGTATTCAGGGCGTGCTTGTCTCAAATGCGAGGAAATTTACAAACTTAGCCCCCGTTTCAAATTTCTACTACATCACAACAACATTAGTCGGTTGGGGATAGGACGGTAATCTCGCATACACCGAATATTTGCCGACGAGAGTTTGTTTTTGGCGCCCACCGTGTATATGAATATGAATCGGGGATGGAGTCGATTTCGGCCGAGGACACACTATGTTTTGGCGCCCACCGTGTATGAATCCAGGTGAGAGGCGGTTACGTCACATTTGGGTGAAATTACAAACCTACCCCTATCGAAACCTATAGAAATCCAGCAGATAGGCTTTGCGTGGCAGGGATAGGCAGTAGTAATTTCCATCTCGCAGATTTTGGTTTCGGGCGGTTACTGCAACTTTCCCCGCTTGGTTCAAATTTTGCACAGTGCACGTTTACGCTCGTGCCAACTCAATTTGAATCCCGTTTGTATTCTATTTTTTTTCGAGCGGGATCCATTTTCAATTGGAATTACATTCTATATACATCATTTTTTATATATACTTTCAAAAGCACAACACCATTTATACATAAATATGGTTTACAAGTGGCATGATCTCAGATTCATAAGGTTGCATCCATCAATTTGGATTTTCAAATATTTGAAACCACTTTATGTTGAAATCCAATGTATGCATTCCTCGCTAACTGTCTCCAATTAATGTGTGTTTCATGCTGGTTTTTTTACTTCTCATGTGTTTCACACACGCAACATATAGTGTAATCCCGTTTAGACATTAATTGCATATAAACCATGCATTGTTTGTAATTAAAGAATCTATGGATCACCAATATTGATAAACTATATAACATTACACGTGTGCCCAAATTCAAATGAACATGCATGTTTGATACACCAATTTGCGTTATGATATTATCGATGTCGTGATCTCCAGTTTAAATATTTGAATCCCCTTTAATCCAGATATTCGTCTCATATAGCTATCACTCATGCTTATATAGGACTATTTCTCTAGACCTACACGCGTTCATCGTGTCTCAGGTATCTCTCGTGCTACCTGTATGTCGACAATGATCTTTTATCGTCGTAACACACTAACGATACTCTCTCCCTCTACCTTCATCACTCTATCTCTCTAAGTATATCTCGCTCCCTGCTATGTGTCTCTAACTATGATTCTCCATGTGGAATCTCTTTCTCTCACACAAACACAAAACTTTGTCTCCCAGGGTCTCATTTCTCTATACTATTCCCATGTATGCCACTCGCACACCCCTCATACAGAGATGTCGTCTTTCGCTCCTTAGATATGAGAACCTACGACTCTTCCTCTTAAATATCTCTTTCTCACACACAAACACAAACTCTGTCTCCCAAGGTCTCATATTTCTCCATTGTTCTCTTGTATGCCACTCACACAGACTCTCTCTCCCTAGATATATCTTGCGTTCCCTCATATGTCTCTCTAGCTATCGCTCTCATTGTGAAATATCTTTCTCTCTCACAGACACAAAACTCCGTCTCTCGGGATCTCATTTCTCTCTGACATCTGTTTGTATGTGACTCACATGCACCCTCTCTCTATCTCTCTCACACCCACACACATAACTCAGCCTTCTGATCCACTCGACTCCTATCTCTAATGCACACTAGCTAGCATCTTTATCTTTCTATTTATCTGTTTCTCCATCAACCTTCTTTCTCACCCTCACTCTTGATTCCCATCACGCACACTACATATGTTTCTCTCTACATGCAGTCAAGTGCCCTCTCACACACATATATAACTTCACCCTCTGAACCACCCGACGGTCATCTCCAACACCCAAACTAGCGGATGTCCCTCTACCTAGCATCTCCATCTCTGTATCTATCTGTAGTTTCTCCGTCAACATTTCTTTCTCGCACGGAGTCTTGCTTCCTATCACCCACACTATATATGTCTCTCCATACATATGCATTTATAGGTTGATCTCTTTTTCCCAATCGTTGTGCCTCAGTCCCTCTGCTCGCCATAGATGCATGCTCCAGCCCACGCCACTATCTCTTAAAGACAAAAACACATGCTCAATTGTCAGGCCTTCTTCCCTGCATTCTCACATGCATGCATATTGTCATACCGATCCGTCTCTCGCATGTCGTTGATCTTATGACTTATGTCTTCTTTCTTTTATCTCGATCATGCGTGCGCGCGCACACACACACATCCCACGTATACATGTATACCTCTCACACATGCACGTTCAAGGTCTCTATGTCTCCATACATAGTTAATTACCCTCAATCCTAACGCCACATCGAATCGTTCTCCTCTTTTGTGCACATAACTTCCGCCTGGATGGGTAAAACACACACTCACACTTAACAATCTCCTTCTAGCTACCCCCGCCCCCGCCTCTCACTCTTCCCCTATATCCCCGAAACCAATAAGACCATCCCTTTGTTTAATTCCCACCTACATGCACCATCGATATATAGTAGTCTTCCTCGGTGTCTCTCGAACAAACACGTTCTCTAGATATCGACTCCTCTCACGCGCACACACCTTCTCTTCCCTCTCCACGGGCATTTTCTCTCTTGCACCCCATCGTTGGTGGCCTCTTCCATACACATCACCTCTCTATGATGAAGCCACGCACACTTAAATTACATCCGCCACAGAGGACCCCGCGACACACACACACACACACACACGCACGCACACCCCCCCCACACACTAAGACTCCATCTCTCTCTCTCTCTCTCACACACACACACACCCCACACACACCCCCACTAAGACTCCATCTCACACACACATGCATGCTCTAGGTGGAGCATTTGTTCCTACCACCCTTCATCCAACCTTACCCGTATGATAAACAATCACCTTTATTTACTTGCATAACATGGACAAATTCCACTTTACTTTAGTAGTCAGCAAACTTATCATCTGTACCCTTATAAAAAAACGAGTTGGCGATGATGGTTTGCCTGCCATCTTTTAATACACACCATATGATCTATATCTGACGGATAGAAAGCAAACTATGATAATTTTACCAAAGATACCCGCACCTCTCTCCACATCATTATCTCCCACAACCTCATTGCTCAGCAATTAAAAAAGGAATAAGTCTCTGGAACAATCTAGCATGCATGGTGGCCGCTGCCGCCTGCCGGCGCCGTCCATCCCCATGCCTCCACCCATTCCGACCACCAGTCACCACCACGCTCCACTCCTCCTCGCCTTATCTCTCATCTTTCATTTTTTTGATGACATTCTCGAGATACCAGTTTTCCGATAAAATTCTCGAGATATCATTAGTTTTTACACATGGGATTACTCCTTCATGGGTCAATCACAACAGGTGTTTTGTAAAAAAATGCACATTGATGTTCCGTGCAATGCACGAGAATCTTGCTTGTAATTATATAAAGCAAATCACGAGAAGGAAGTGACATTTTTTTGACACAACCATGTTAACATGGCCACGTAAATCACTAGCTAAAGTAAATACCATTATACTTATATCCCGATGAAAAAGGTTGAGTACATGTCTGAAGAGTAGAGTCGCACACACACACTCTGTCTCTCAGAATCTCTCTCTCACACACACCAGTTACGTGACGCCCACTTAAGCAGACACGTATGTTACAATTTGTGCACCCGCGGGACTAGAACTATGAGACGGACATGTACCCAGGAGTGGACGTACGAACCTGAGTAATGTAGCGCAGTAAGTGAAGTAGAAAGGCACAAATGGTATGAACATGCATGGCATATAGGGTGTGTTTGGTTGCGTTCTCGTCTCAGCATAGTTGTTCCCTCTTCATGCATGCTCAACTCAACACCCCTCTTCATGCATGATCTCTTCATGCACCCTCCATACACTCTACCAAACACCCAAAAATGGGTCGAGAAGGGAACTCTTGGGCGGCATTTGTCTCTTACTACGTACTACCACTAAATGTTGTATGTGCAATGCACGGTGATGTTATGGAGTATGTGCCTAAGTACTCTACTACTACTATATTAGTTGGAGGAACATATTAACTTTTATATTTGTTTACGTGTATGCCCCGAGACCTTCCAACTAGACGTGTCTTTCTCTCCAGGCCGCACTTTGTATCGTTCATACCACTAAGTACTACTACATGTGGTCTCCGACCCAGAAGTGGAAGAAGTGGAGACGCTCTACCACGCTGTTTTTTTACGTTGGGCTCTACCACGTTGTTCATGTCCCACTCCTTTCGCTGACGTGTGGGACATCCAGCACGTGCCGTGTTTGGCACCCTTCATCGTAAGAGTTGAAACGCTAGCATTCATCAGAAATAAAAAATAATTATAAATCAGCAGTGATACTATTTTTTTTCGAACCAATCAGCAGTGATACTATACCACGCGGTTTCCTTGCTCCTCGATATCGGAAAGAATACTTCCGTTCGCCAACATGTGGGACGTCGACCATCCTGGTCCACTTGCCATGCATGCAGAACTCCAAGGGAGAGTCACCCAGGTCGTCGTGCCGCAGTAACAATGACTAATGAGCCGTCAAATCACAGGCCCACTTCCCACTTTGAAGTTGCTCGGACGAAGGAACCATCATTACTTCGTTGAATTCCGCTTCTTGAAGAAAACTACTGTACCAGCAGTACTGCTAGCTACACTAGTTACTCCAACAGAGGCCTCCTTTCGTTCATAGGATAGGAATTTTATAGGAATATGAAAATCATAGGAAGTGAGATAACATGCATCTCAATTCCTATAGAGAAAGAGATGCCATTTGATGCATAGGATAGGAATTTTTCCATTTAGTCTAGGCTAATGTACTGGTAATTTGCTCTAAAAACTACAGTAGTAACTAGTAGTACTGGTACCTGCTCGTACTCAGACACAGACACACACACTAACTACTAGTACTACTACTTCTCACATGCTGGCCAGACGCCGTCGTTCTCCTTCCCGACTTTGTCAGCGACACCCCACCATGCTTGGATCTCTGCCGACCTCTCCGCAGTAGCGCATGCGTCCTTTTCTTTCTTGCGGCAGCGGGCCTCTCTTTTCTTGAGTGCTTTCTGACTTTTCCGCTCCCTCTGTGTGGCTTTGGTCGCCTCTTTCTCTACCGCCCATTCGACCATGGCATCTTCAAATTCCTCCCACATAGTTGTGAGGTCGCGAGCGGCGATGAACTCGGCATGGCGGGATTCCATCGCTTCCCTACCATTTTGTGTGCGGTCGTGGGCGGCGAGGAACTCGGCACGGCGGGATGCCATCGCTGCCTTACCGGGTAGTGTGCGGCGCGGTGGTATGAACGATGCTTGGTGAGAGCTCTGGGGTGGAGTGGCCGGACAACCGTATAGTGCATTGGTTTGTCAAGAGCTCAAGGACAGAAGCCGAAGAAAATTTGGATTCCCCTTCAATACTGGTCATTTATTACCGAGTAAAATGCATTGACGGTCATCGAACTTGTCTCGATAGCTCACTTTGCTCATTGTATACGAGATATGGTGATTATACGGTCACTGGCTTAGCGTATAGCTCCGTATTTGTCTGGTTGACCAGTCAAAAAGTCTGCATGCGCCTCATCAGCTCCTGTTCTTTATCTATCTACGCGAGCCTACCTGTCAATGGAGAAATAAATATTGTAAAAATCAAAATTATGCGTATGTGGGGAATCAAACCACGGACTCGTCGCTACAATGCACCCTCGTCAGCCAAATGAAAATGAAATACTTTGTGTCAGACACTCACACTCACGCTGTCAAAGCATGCTAATGCATGCACGTCGCCCTCTAAATCAAAGTCCTGCTCATGGCGCAACGCAAACGGCGATCCCATCACGTGCACGCCCCGGCGGTGCCTGACATTACTGTTTAGACGTTTGATGGAGGCCTATGCGAACGCCGAGCATGTATTCACCTGGCTCAACACCAACGGTCATACTCGGACCGCCTCACTGATGTATATCATCCATCACAATGACAATCTATAAAACAGTCTAGCTAGAGAGGGTACTATGGTAGTATGGTACAGAGTATGTACTATCGTGAGCGACCGATCTTAGTGCCACTGCACACCGAAACCCCTTCCATCACTAGCACGCGCTTACCACCTAAAACGGTCACCGTCTCTCCAAAATGTCAATGCCGCATTCACCGGACTTAACTGCATGTGTAATTGGTGTGTCATTAACATACGGGCCAGATGCCCGTTGGGCCCACATGTCAGTAACCCAACGCATCTGTAGTTAAGTCACTGAAGCAGCGTCCCCATTCACGCCCGACAAACCTACTCCGGTGCCAGTTGTCCATTCGTCTGCCGCGGCTCATTGCCATTCGCCCGCTATATTAACTTGAGCCCCAGCTCCCAGCCATAGCCAAAGACCCACACTTATTCTCCTCTGGTCCATTCCTTCTGTCGGCACCACTCCAACCATGGCCTCCTGGCGCTCCGAAGCTCTCTTGGACATACTGTCGCAGGAGCAGACAAGGGACATCGGCGGCTCCGCTCCGGGCGCGCTCCAAAGCTCTCTTTGACGTACTGTCGCAGGAGCAAATGAAGGAGATCGCCGGCACCCCCCAGCCGCCCTCCGCCGCCACGACCACGAAGCCGACACGCGTGCGCGGGCGCAGCCGGCAGCGAGGAAGAGTAGTACATGGTAGGTCACCGCCGCTCTAGTCCTGGGAAGGCCTCCACTACTCCACTCAGTCGACGCCAGGCTTGGTGGGGTAAACATCGGCGGTCGATTAGCCGCTTGACGGCGACGTGGAGGCGGAAATCTTCAGAACCTTGCGCTCTAGAGGAGGAGGTTATCGAGGCGGATGAGGAGGAGGCAAAGGCAATGGCCGGCTTTCTCGGGTTCATGGCCGGACATGGTGGTCGGGCGCCCGCGATCATTTAGATTAGGTTTACAATAGGTTTTAGTACAGTTTGTGCGAAATATGTAATGAATTTCGTCCAGTTTGTAGGAAAAGTTTTCGAAATGTAATGAATTTCATCCTGTTAATATGAAATTTGCTTTGTTTGCACGAATTTCGTCCGCTTAGTTCATATAGATGCTGGTGTAAATTTGTGGGCTAGCGCTGGAGATGCCCTAACTATCATGCTATAATCGCTAAGAGTCCTCCATTTTTATCTTGCTTACATAAAAATGGAGCAAGTGGACGGCATTGTAGCATGTCATATCACTCGAACTAGCCCGCCTAACAAGCGGGAAAGCACCACCCTCATCATTTTATCGATCGACCGCGCAAAAATGTTACGCTTCGCAAGTTCTAAAGGAAAAGGCGGGACACTTACGACTCGTACGCATCGCACCCCCGATAGTCCGGCTCGCACGCCTCTCACCAGAGGGGATACGCGTTGTCTTGCAATTTCACTGACATGTGGGACTGTAATTGAATAAACCGTCGATAGCTGAAATCTAATCGCTCGGCGGGTGTCGGTTGAGAAGAGAGAAACGGGGGAGGGAGAAGAGATCGCCCGCCCGCTGCACACGGACTCCAAGAAATATATGGTGATAATGTGAGGTGGGCCATGCTGGAGTCCGGACCACTTCCGGAGCCCGCTCTGACCGCCATGGCCCCTCAAGACGCCAGCTGCTCGTCGCATGCATAGCAAGTAGTCCCCGCTTATGTGGAGGAGAGAGAGGCATTGACAAAGTCAAGGAGTAACAGTGGAGATAATAGCTTTCATAAAAAATAAACAATGAATACTCGTTGCTCATCCTCTATAAAGGAAAGAATACTTTCATTCGCCCACATGTGGGACGTCGACCATCCTGGTCCACCTTCCATGCATAAAATTATCCTGGTCTACCCCTGTCGTATCGCGGGCCCAACCTTTCCCACTATAAGTTGTTCGGACGAAGGAACCATCATGACTTCGTTGAATTCCGCTTATTGAAGAAAACTTAATGTACCCGCAATACTGCTACCACACGCGAAGACTGGACGGCACTATACCACGTCATATCACTGAAACCCACTAGGCCAAACTAGCCCGCCTAGGTCATCTATTTTGGAATGGAGGGAGTACGTCTCTACACTGCTATGATTTTGTGTTGCACATTCTCTGTACTTTTGCTACGATTTTCCTACCCTATGAACCAAATGAGGCCTGAATGTATCTGTGTTGACTATTTTCTGATCGATCGCTAAGCCTACAATTTTAGGAGCTAGGGCTATTGGTCGATCGACGAGGGATAAGTATAAGCGTACCACGAGCTCATCAGCCCCAACGTTTCTCTTCGGTGAGTGTTTTGCAAGTACTATAGCTCGCACAGTAGCTAGCCTACTAACACCAAGAATCATCAAACAAGCCCTGCTGATATTATAAACAGTTCAAACTTACATCTAAGCATGCCATATATTACATCAAAAGCTGATACATCTATTTACATAACTCGGAGAGGGTTTGCATGATTCATCGCATGATTCACTATCAAACAAAAGTAGCAAGATCCGCCCACACAAGACATTACACTAGCCCTAAGATGGTTTGATAACACACATCGTTATGGTAATTAAACACAGGGCAATGCAAACTACCCTGAAGGATTAGCGCGACCAACTATTTCTTGTCATCGATCTCTCGGGCAATGACCACAGCACGGACAACGGCATGGGAATCGATTTCTGGGGCGATGTGCACATGACTGACCGCGACACCGGAGTCGATCTCTGGGGCGATGTCCACAGGATGGACAGCGACACCGGAATCGATCTCCGAGGCGATGCCAATAGGACGGGCCACGACATCGGAATCATCAAGGACGTCCACCAGCACCTGCACAACCCTAACATATTAGTAAGCACATTGCAAATAATCAAAAACCACAACTATGGTAATAAGCCATTATTTTTTACCTTGTGCAGCTCACCGGGGGATCTCATCCCTCCGAGGGCCATCTCCTCGTCCTCGATGGGGGCCATCACCTTGCCAGGGGAATACTGCTTCTCAACAGCGACTATCTCCTCAAACTCGGTCTTGAGCCTCACATAGGTGGCAATCAGAGTTCCTGGGGTAGGCACGGTGGGTCCCTTGCTGTTTTTCCAACTTTCTTTGAGGAGTTCGTCCGCCAACGTCCTCAACTCTTTGGCCAGTGCTTGTTTCTTGGAGTTCTTCATCTCCATGGGTTGGCCCGCCAACATGGTCAACTCGTTAGTTGGTGCTTGCTTCCTGGAGATCGCTGTCTCCAGTGGGTTGTCCGCCGACAACTCTTTGCCTAGTGCTCCAGGATCCATCAATGAACTGACAAACAAAAAGCAATCTAAAGGAAACCACAATCACAATGAAAACGGGAAAAGAATAGGATGTGAGAATCGGTCGGTGCTTCGCAAAAAGAATATTCTTGGAATGAAAATATAGCAGCATAACTGATTCACCCACCTTTCCTTCATCGGTACAGAAGAAAAATGGCAGAAGTGAGTAGCCTGGAGTGAGGGTTTTTTTTCAAGAAAGGGAAGAAAGGGCTTGAACGAGCGTTCCAGTGAAATGATGGTTTCTTCGTCCAATCCAACTTGGAGGCCACCTTACCACTGCTGGTAAAGGTGTGGGTTTTGTGATATGACGGGTCATGATGGCCACACGGGGGTGACAGGTGAGTCTCGACTGTAGCACCTCGATGTGATTTGGTGGATGGCACGCGGGCCCGGATGCTTTGAAATGTCCCGCATGTAGATAGAGCGGCTAGTCATATAGAAGTGCTCAATATTGTGCACCGCGACCAAGGCAGAGAGGAAAATGAGAGAACTATGTAATTAATGCATGAGTTTAATTTGGGTAGTTTTGTAAAGTAGTACGAGATACATTCCTCCAATCGCAAAATGCCTTGGTTCATGAGATTTGAGATTTGAGCCCTATAAACCGGAAGGGAGAAAGTACTGCACGGCTGCACGAGGTGTAGTCTAGTCACTTGTTGAAATCTCTAGAAAGGCAAATACTCCTTTCCGGTTTACATGGCTATACTACTCCCTCCGTCTAGGTGTGTAAGTCATCTTACGAAAACCAAATAGTCCCAAAACACTTAGGCATGGTGCATTAACTTCTACATTGTTTCTTGTTTCTTGACATATCAACCAATAAGAGATGAGAGGTGTGCATGCTTTTAATGACTTGCAATGGCTAGTTCATTGCAAGCAATGCTATTAATTAGCAAATAAACATTGGTGACCCTAGGAGGAAACGGTGCTAAGCGTGTGGACCTATGTAGAATGAGTATCAACCAATGGATGATGGAGTTTAATTGTTAAACAATAGCAATTTTGTCTCATGCAAGAGCCTGGCTACTACTCCTATATGCATGCTCCAAGGCACCGCACCACGTGAACGTTCGCAACTACGTTCGGGTTGCGCTTGGCTCTTCGCCTCTTTGAGAAGACGAACATATGTTACTCCTACTTCTACAGTATCGAATCCACTGCTGCATGTCCATCCACCTCGTGCGGGAGGGATAGCGTGTAGTGAAAGCCTCTACTTACTACTCCTGCCTTTGCGTCTATGACAGGTGGGCCCAACAGGTGGTTGGCCCTCCTGTCATGCAGCCAAAGGTAGGTGCAGTTAAGGCACCAGAGCTCAGTCCGCGAGGGAGAGGGCGTTGTAGTAATCAAATTTCTCGGTCTTGTATGAGTTGACGCGACACATCAAAGCACTGCACTCGATATAAGTCTTTTTACACATTTCAATGGACTACTTCGTATGTAGACATATTCTACTTCGTATGTAGTCACTTGTTGCAATCTCTAAAAAGACTTATATTTGGAAACGAAGGGAGTACAACGCATGCATGCATGCCGTGACTTTCCTTTTGATACATGCATGTGTTGATTTGATGCACCTTGCCAAATTTTGACTATAAATTTAACTAACCAAATTTTCATGCATGTCACAAAAAATTACAGGGCTGTTTGGATTGTGACTATGTTTGTCTTATGTTGCCACATTATTTTTCCCACACTTGCCACACTTGCCTAACCTGAGTTGCTCAAATTGTTAGACACACTTTGGCTTGCCTAAGGGAATCTTGCCACAATTTTTGTGTCTATGACACATTATTTTTGTGTCTATGACATGTGGAGTAGAAAATATAAATAATAATGCATGTTGGGGCAACCCACGTTTCCGCTAATTTTAGCCGTGGGCTTGTTCACAATTTTTACGAGGGGGTGGTTGTTCATTTAATGGAGGGACTTGTAGTACCAGACTTGAACAATACAAAGTGCGACCTGACACACCGTAACACCACTTGGAACAAGCAGGTAGCTATTTCAAAAAACAATCAACAACTAAAAAACCCGCGACCTGGCATGTAGTAGTACACAATTTTAAACGATTGTTTTGATGGAGTGAAAAAGGAAAACTACCCCACTACGTATATATAGGACGGAGCCTCCGCGCTTGCTTGCTAGGGTTGCTCTATTCACACACTCTCATCCTCTCCAGATCTAAATAAGATAGGGGTAGTAACACTGTCTTTCTCCCTTCAAAAAACACTATCTTTCTATCCTCACCGCTGGTTACAGATCCGGACGTATCCCCCTCCGCCGGTGAAGGGGAGGAGGGGCAGCGTTTAGGCCGTCGTCGACAGCGAGGGAGGAGACCCACTGCCGGCCACACCGTTATCTCTGGCCGAGCGCCGGCGCGGGAGGTCCTCCGATCCCTTCGTCATTGCCTGTGGGCGGATCCGGCCTCCCACCGCCCACCTATCCACATCCCGACGACCTTCAGGTATATCTTTGTTCGAAACCGCCTTAGCTCTACCTTCCCAGCTCGCTACTTTACTACATGTGCATCATTTTCTACCTCTCAGCCCCTCTCGATCGGATGGTCCAACGTCACCTAGTATTTTTTTTCTTCTATTGTTAGAGGTAAAGCTACTTCATGGAGTCAAATCTTGTACTCCCTCCGTTCGAAAATACTTGTCATTGAAATGGATGTATCTAGATGTATTTTAGTTCTAGACAGATCCATTTTGATGACAAGTAATTCCGGACAGAGGGAGTACTTGGTTCAAACAAGAAATAAAGTGGGGGTGAGGGAATTTAGTATGTACACCGGACTTGGTACAAATAGGAAGGGAAGGGGGTGAAAGTAGTACAGACTGGTCATCCAACCGGTATCTTGGTCGAAAAGGGAAATATAGGGGTAACGCTGTACACAGTGGTATGACCAGGACTAGATTTGCTATCCACACATAGGAGTAGGTGGCTAGAGTGAACAAAAATGGGACCAACCCAGATATGTTTCTTGGATGTTTGTTTCTCGGGGGAACAAACTATGAATCACCACTTTATGCCCCTGTTTACGTACATGGTGCTGGACTGCTGGTGCACCCACTGTCCCATGCCCTTATAACAAATATTTAGCTGTTCTTAATCTAATGTCCCTGGTAAAAATGAAGCCATGCCACTGTTATAAGCCACGACAAGTTTAGACAAATGTCTTTGCCTGTAATTGTTTGAGACTCTGACTGTTTCCTCTGTACCTTTTTGTGCAAACAAGGATATCCAATTCACCTGGTTGCTGTTGTGACCTTTTGGTGCACTGCACAAAACTCTTCTTAAAAGAAGTGACTTTTGTGTTGTTTAACTGGAATGTCAGAATTGAACAGTTGGTTCATTTCGGTGGAACTGCACAAAGGGAGATCTGTGTTCCAATCCTCATCATCCATATTGGCGCCATAACCTTCCTTTAGGTAAGAATGATATTTAATGCATGTGTTCATCTCTATTTTCCGACTGCCATGAGAAAATAATGCTATTTTTTTACTAGTACACTTGTACTCCCTCACTGACAAAACCAATTCTGAACTAGAAGGCCAATCATGTACTTGGTTTCACCAACTGGTGAGGAGAAAGAGAAACAGAGGATGAAGAGGAAGAAGAAGAAGAAGAAGGAGGAGGAAATGAAGAAGATCACATGATGGTACCGTCCTATGTTATCATGACATCTTGCTAGTGGTGTTGTATTGCTGTGTTGCTACTAGTCTTGATTTACTTGGAAGACTAGCAAGATGCTCGTTCGTTGCACGTAACATCGAGATGCACTTAACAACAAGATCACCAAATCTGTTTTTTGTAAGAGTATAAGAGTAATAGATAATAAGTAGAGATAGATAGATAAATGCAGCATAGTAGTACTTGGCTTAACGACACATCATACTAATTAACCGGATTCTGGATGCATGTGTGACCCAACTCTACACGATCAACAGTGCCAAGTTGATCTTGCTGAAGCCGAGGCCTCAGTTGAGGCCATTCAAGGGCTCCGACAATGTCTCCCTTACATGTGAGACGATCCTCCAGGGAGCCCTTCCACTTCTGTCATCTCTACTGCAAGGTCACTTAATTAATCAGGAGTACTTAAGTAGCACTAATTTATTGCTGCCTAATTTTCCCATCAGAGTTAAACAAATCTTTAGTAGCACCCTATGATGAATCATGTATGTGTATATATGTATCTGGAGCTGAATCATGTGGTGGAGCAGGGAGGGAATCTTGGTAGTGTCATGACATAATAATGCTATTGTCTTTCTATCCTTTCTCACTAAGCTAATGAATGTTTCACCTTTTTCCTACTTGTGCAAACAGGGATCATGTTGTGCCAATCGTACATTTTAGTGGAACTGCACTAGAGAATACAATGAACTGTATCCCAGCCAGTGCTTTAACTCTTCTAGAAGTTCTTGATAATCTTTCGATATAATCTCACCACTGGTAAACACGAGTTATTTCAACCATACATTTGAAGTGCACAAAAATATATACTATTGAGTGATTCCAGTGAGTGCTTTATCATCTCTTCTGAAATTACTTGAATAAGCATATTTTGCTCAGGTTGGTACCAGCCTAAGGTCTTGAACCATATTAGTTTGTTGTACCTATATATGTATTGTGCTACTGTGTTGCTACTATTATGAGAAACTACTTTATCTTTGCACGTTAAAGTTTTGCAACCTATGATACATGGCAATGTTTTGAGTGTTGAGCTAATTGGCACTGATTAAATAAACTAATACCTCTCTTTAAGCAAGACTACTATGTTGCTACCTTTACCCATTAAGATAATGAGGGTGCTTCTGTTTGTTAGTGTATGTTTCATCAACTAGTCCTACTATTACAGTAATCTCACTCTCTCAATATATGTGCCAACAGGGATGCTCAATTTTGGTGGAACTGCACAAAAACTTTGGGTGCTTCATTGCCTCGACCGCTTCCTTCCCTTCATGTCAGTCGCTTTGTCTCGGCTTGCTTGCTTCCTTCATTTCATGTCAGTCGCTTATCTCGACTTCCAGTGAAAGGAAATAGTAATTGATATGCTACCTCACACAGGTTGGTATTGGTCTTTATCCTGATTATTGTGCTTGTCATGTATTGGTAATTTGGTATTGTGCTACTGTTTGCCAATTTTATAAAGGAGTAACTTGGAGCCTGAACTCGCAGGCAAATCATTGCCTTGGGTGATTTCAGTAGAACTACACAAAATGATCAGATGGACAGATACTTATGCTGCTGCCATGTACTCCAAAGTTCACTCAGACAAGCATCGATGTTGACAAGAAGTGCCTATATTCATTCGAGTATCAACCGGCATCAACCAGTTGTCAAACTCCCAAGTATTAGGAGAGTGAACGCCAAAAATATTGCTTGGCGCATAGCCCAGAAGAACACAGTCTAGTCTTTGGTCCCAACTTGTGCCTTTTGGTTATCGGCAGATATGGTAGCGAATTGTATGGCATGGAGTCTAAAGATTCCAGACAAGTTGGTTGACGCATATATTCATCTGACACTTAATTAGTCTGCACGCCAGGGATGCTCCATTTCAGTTGAACTGCACAAAAAATTTGGGTGGTTCATTTTCTCAACTGCCTCCTTTCTCGTCTGCAATGTAGAATTTTGGCGAGCTACAGGACCAAGATGAGCAAGTAAACTAGTTGGATGAAAGTAGTGGCCAAGTTGCTCAAACCTCGCTCGGCATGAGGCCACTATTTGAGGATAAACCTACAAGCAAAGTTCATATTGTTTGTGCTGCCTCTTATGTACTCAAAAGTTTACTCGTACAAGAACTAATTTTAGCAAGAATTACCCCCGGCTGAACACCATTTACCAGTCTATACCCTAGGTAATTAAAGTTCATCCATGGATCATATTGGCTGTGATCTCAATCATTTGGATGCATAAACATACTGAACATGTGTATATCTGAATATTTTTGTGAATTATGCATGAATATTGTCGTGTGATCTATCAATTATTTGGATGCATAGATATGCTGAGCTTGTGTATATATGAATCTTTTTGAGTTGTTGATAGTGAATGTTGGCTATGAATATGAACGTGTCCTGCGAACTTGAGTTTGATACGAATGTTTACCTTTTTTGTTGTATTTGTGTGTGAACTTGTTAGTATGCCTACTGTGGGGTATGTGACGTGTGGGTGTCAACGACACACCTTCTTCCCGAGAAGAATTGCACCTGCTTTGTTAGGGTAGCAATGGCGCATCAGCTCTTTTTAATCTTTTTATTACTCTGTCTTCCCCTCTCCCGTGCTCAACCCCTGCCGTAATGTTTTCGGCCTCAAAACAAACATAGTACTGCATTGTTTTTGGCGCTTGATGAAAAATCGAGTGCTGGTTTCTGTAGGTTGGCCCCCCAGCAAATGGGCCGCTGGTCCACCACGACAGACTGGGAGGCTAAAAATACAAGTTGTATGGTGCAGAGGCAAGTAAAAAACGCTATCGAGAGCCATCCACTGAAGAAAAAAAATCACTCCTGATGTGCTTCTTCAGTCGTGTCGCCGGCCCGCTCTTTAATCCAGTTCGCTCGGGGATCTAGTATCATTTTTGTCCAGAGGGCGAACAAGTATCAGCTAGGCCTAGGTTTTTTAATAAAACGCAGGTCTCTGTTCTATTTATCTATATATAAGAATAATAATGTTGTGTCCAATATATGTTTTCCCTTCTAACCACATTATATATATTTATATTATTACTATTATTGTATATTTTATAGAGACTTATATATACATTATAAAAACATCCCATGTGTTATTAACTTATAAAAGTAAATGTTTAACGGAAGTTGGCAAGGAAAATCCTGGTTGTTTTTTACTCACAGGCAAGGAAAATCCTGGTGATTGCGTACAAAAGCTTGCGAAGATTTTAAAGACCAATTTAATAATAACGCGCTCATTTTTATTTTGAGCAATAACTCGTTAATTTATTAATTATATATATATATATATAATATGCCTCTCCGGTTTATTCTTTGATATTAATTGCTCCTTCTAACATAACATTATATATATAACGAGCCCAGCATTTTTTTTGAGAATCACAATGCACTTTATTTCCTAAGTTTAATGCTTACAGGGATACATAAATGAGCAGGTGGTGCATCAAGCCACACATGCCTACCTATATCAAGAGACGTAGCCATACGTGCTAGTCTATGAGGCTCCTCATTACATTCACGCTGTTCATGACTAAAAAGACAAGCCCTAAATAAATTGCTTCGTTCTTTGATCTCATGAAACACCATACAATGTCCACCAAGGTTCTTTGGTGCTTCGATTTTCCGGACGACTCCCAGACAATAAGTAGCAATATGTACTCTTTCCAGGTCCAGGTCCTCACTCAACGCTAGTGCTTCTCGACATGGGCTGGGATTCGTGTATAAATGGGCTGGGATTTCTTAGAAAATATAACGAGCCCAGCTAATTCGTGTATAAATGGGCTGGGATTCAGAAGATGACTGTACGTGAGAGGCTGACAGTGGGGACGCACCACACCCATGGATGCATGCATGCATGCATGCAACGGAACTCGGCGTGGTCAACGTGGTCAAGGAACGACTTCCATCGGATGTATACTGTACGTGGAGAGGCTGACTGCTGGCCCACTAAGTTGACGGGGACGGAGAGCTTTGTCAACTTAGTCAATATAGAACGATTCTAGCTGCAGTGACCGTATGATGTCCATCCAACGGACATCGTGCTTCTTCAACCTCTGGTCTTCTTGCTCCAGCCGCCCAAAGCAGCACCGGTCGTGCCGCCTGCTCCTGCCTCCCGTGGCCGGCTGTGATGCCGTGGAGGCCTCACCGCCCCTACTACTCCGCCGCTGGCCAGGCCATCCCTCCACTCACCCACACCCCCTGTTATTCTGCGGCGACAACAGCCTCACACCTCAGCAGAACGAGTGAACCCTCATACTCCTCTACGCGTGGGCATCCACTGCCGCGTCTTCCCCAGCTCTGCGTCGTCCCCTTCCTAGCCCTCGCCATCGTCCACTGCCGTGGTGCTCTCGGCGCGGCGTGGTCAATGTGGTCAACAACCGACTTCCATCGGAAGAGTACTGTACGTGGAGAGGCTGACAACTGGGTCCAAGGCCACATCCCAGTTTTTTTGTGATTTACCAAGTAAGTCGCTTTGTCAGGCTTGTTGGGCTACAAATCTTTCAAGACGAGGAGAGCTTCATTCGGCTGGCCGAGAAAATGGCCTATCAGTAATGAGAAATGGGTTGTACATTTTTAAAACACATCAAACAGGCAATTAGTTTCAAATTTCTTTTTTTCATTTTGAGATTTTAAATTGCATTGCTTTTTATGCATGGACAATTTGTTGGACTTTATATCGATATACATTTATTTTTAAAATCAGTTTGAATGTGACTCAAAATTTCGGGATTAAAAACAGTTCGGACCACACTGAAATATGCAAAAATTCGTATAATTTTTTAACCGTGGCCACAATATGGGCTGTAATGCTCACAAAAATAATATGGGCTCCAGAAAAAACCTTAAGAATTAGCAAATGGGATGTAAATTATTAGAAATAATGGCAGATGGGTTGTATGCTGTTTTCCACAGATTTGAGGCTTTCCTAAAAAAAGGTTGACGCACAAGCAGTGACTATTGGATTTCCATCCAACGGTCGTTGTGCTTCTTCAATCTCTTCTCTTCCTACTCCAGCCCCTCAAACAAGCGCCGGCGGGACTGCCTGCTCCCTCCTCCCCGCGGCCGGCTGTGCTGCCGCGCAGGCCTCACCGCCCCATCGTACTCCCATCGCTGGCCTAGCCATCCCTCTACTCACCCACACCTGCTGTTATTCTCTGACGACGGCAAACGAACCAGTAAACCCTCGTACATGTGACGTCCGGGTAATTAAGCTACAGTGATCCTCTGCTAATGATGCCACGTGACCTCGTTTATAGCTGCTAATCTCCAGTTAGTTCGAAACCGATTCAAATTCAAATTCAAAATTAGGCAAACAATAAATGTTTTCAAATATTAAAACTAAAATGTTCGGAGTGAACCAATTATTGCATAGATAATTATTGGGGAAAAACCACACATTTATAAAATGTTTAAATACTATGAGATGAATAAAACAGTAGTAAAAATGATTATTTGAATAACTTTTATGATTAATAAAATGTCAAACTAAGTTATTTGGGGTCTAGACTTTTTGTGACTGGACTAAGTCAAAATACTGAATTAGATACTAAGTGTATATTTTACTAAATTAAAATGCAACTAAAATAAAGAAATAAAGATATAATAAAGAAAACAGAAAACAAGACAAAAAAAAGGAAAAGGAGAACCCCCCCTTGCCCCCTGGGCTTCGGCCCAGCAGGCCACAAGCCCCCCCCCCCACCACTGGGCCCCTTGGCCCAGTTGGCTCAACCGACCACGCCGGCCCAGCCGGCCCACCGACGGCGGCCCACCCCACTCCCCTTACCCCCCTCACCGAAACCCTAGCCCGATCC
>NC_057813.1:449407785-449408430 GCF_018294505.1 Triticum aestivum
CCGAAGCCGCCGGATCGATCCGCGCCCCGCCGCCTGGACGCCGCCACCACCCGACACCGGCACCCTCGACACTGCTGCCCACCACCGCCACGGCCACCTCCTCGACACCTCGCCGGAGCTGCCCCGCCGTCCTCTCCGACGCGACCTCAACTCCTCCCCGAGCCACTGCCAGATCCCTACGCCCCCCCTGTGAGCTCCCCTTCTCCTGGCCCAGTCACCGCGCGACCGCGTCGCCCCGCTCACCGCGGTCGGGCCACTCCCTGGCCGCGCCCGTCGCCCCGCACCGACGCACCTCGCCCTACCCTGCCGTTCCGCTACGTCCGTCGCCGCCTGCGCGTGCGGCCACCGCGCCTCGCCCGTCCGCCTACGCCGCGCTGTCGCTCGCCGACACACGCGCGCCCATGGCTCCGGTCCCCTCCGTCCCGCTGCCCTGTTCCGGCCGGCGCTCGTGTGCCCTTGGCCGCCGGCGCCCGCGGCCAGCTCTGGCGCGTTGTCTGGGCGGGTTATGCCCGCACAGCGGGGCTCCGCCCCGTTTCGCCGGGTCCACCCGCGAGCCCTGTGGCTCTGCTCCGCTCCATCCCCGTTAACCCGCGCCCGATAGGCCCCTATGGGCCTATGACAAACGGGGCCCACGCCCCAGAACTT